>NC_140382.1:19560000-19645000 GCF_054491055.1 Hypomesus nipponensis | reverse complement strand
TGTTTGTTTATGAGCTTGTTGATGAACTGGATGTTTTTCTTCCTCAGCTTCTTTAGTCAGAACTACACGGAAGAAGCTCGCAAGGCGTTGTCTCATGCCAACCACCCCAGACTAGGGTAAGACTCATGCCCAGGTACTAACCCTGTGTGTGTGTGTGTGTGTGTGTGTGTGTGTGTGTGTGCGTGAGGTACTAACCCTGTGTGTGTGTGTGTGTGTGTGTGTGAGGTACTAACCCTGTGTGTGTGTGTGTGTGTGTGTGTGTGTGTGTGTGTGTGTGTGTGTGTGTGTGTGTGCGTGTGTGTGTGTGAGGTACTAACCCTGTGTGTGTGCGTGTGTGTGTGTCAGGTACTCCTATGCCATTGTAGGTATCAACCTGACTGAGATGGCCTACAGCCTGATGAGAGCTGGGCTGCTGAAGCCTCACTTCTACAACAGTGTCCCTGGCCACCCTAGCCTGCACCACTTCCACATGCTCTACTGTAAGTCACCCTCTAGAACCTCACCCTCTCCTCTAGAAGCTCACTCTCCTCTAGAACCTCACCCTCTCCTCTAGAACCTCACTCTCCTCTAGAACCTCACCCTCTCCTCTAGAACCTCACCCTCTCCTCTAGAACCTCACTCTCCTCTAGAACCTCACCCTCTCCTCTAGAACCTCACCCTCTCCTCTAGAACCTCACCCTCTCCTCTAGAACCTCACTCTCCTCTAGAAGCTCACCCTCTCCTCTAGAACCTCACTCTCCTCTAGAACCTCGCCATCTCCTCTAGAAGTTCACCTTCTCTAGAGCCTCACCTTCTCTAGAATCTCACCCTCTCCTCAAAAACCTCACTTTCTCCTATAGAATCTATTTTTGCTGTTGGTCATCCACTTGGAGGAGAACTTGATTTAGTTGAAGCTGCAACAGTGCTAAGAGTGGGCATCAAACTCTCCTCACTTGGCCCAGGTCTGTCAGGGACAGAGAACCTAAATACGTTCTCCTGTCCCTCCCTCAGGTTACTTGGCATATGAGTTTGACAGGTTCTGGATTCAGGAGCAGCCGGAGAGCATCATGGAGTTCAACCACTACCGGGAGAAGTTCCACGATCAGGTGAAACAGCAGCTGCAGGACCCCAGTGTGTCTCTGGTCCTGCTCAGCAGCAGGAGCTGACCAGGAACATCTCACCCCTCAGGACCAAGAATGGGAGCACCTGGAGAACAACAATGTTCTTACCAGTTTCTGATGACTGTTTCTGTATTATTTTTTCCTTCATTTTCAGAGATCCAGATGAGACACTTGGTGCTCAGATACTAAGTGTCCCAGGTGACAATTAACCAGGTGACAAAGCTTAAACGCTTTTAATAGTGGATAACTGTAAGGACTCAAAACTATTCAAAAACTTTACACCATTTTGACAACGCTCTAACGCCATAGGTCTCTTGTGACATCAAACATTTACTTAACATCTATATTTAACATCTATATTTAAAATTCTGTAAAAAAAAAAAAAAGAGCACGCTTTGTGTGTGAGCAGAAAGCAGATATGTGGAATCATCTCTGACCATCCCAACTCTGACCATCCCAACTCTGACGTAAACGGGCAGAGGAACCAGAGTTGTAGTGGATGACCGTGCACTTTTCATTCGACTAGGAACGAACTACTTGATGATATGTTTCAAGTAACAGAGTGCTATTAAACACTAGCTGCTAGCAATTAGGCTTAAAAAGACATATTTAATTATGTCTTTCAAAGATCTTGGGTTTATTCATACAAAGGAACAACTTCTCGTATTTGTAATTGTGATTTTGCTCAGGAATACGGCGTAGACAGTCCAGAGCAGGTTATCTTGGAACTGAGAAGAACTGTCATTTGTGGAAGCTTCGATGTGTGTGTGCTCAAGTTTTGTTGTTAGACAATGAACGAATCTCTGCATGTTCTAATGCGTTTCAATAGAATGAACGAATCTCTGCATGTTCTAATGCGTTTCAATAGAATGAACGAATCTCTGCATGTTCTAATGCGTTTCAATACTGTCATTTCAGTAGGAGGTGTGGCGATGGCAGCAATGTT
Organism: Hypomesus nipponensis; assembly: GCF_054491055.1. Lineage (NCBI taxonomy): Eukaryota > Metazoa > Chordata > Actinopteri > Osmeriformes > Osmeridae > Hypomesus > Hypomesus nipponensis. Next base: position 19,642,954 of record NC_140382.1, on the reverse strand, counting down.
TCTTTCAGACATGCGTACGGTGTTGTGTGTTGTGAAGCTGACTTTGTATTGTGTGTGTGTGTGTGTTATTTATAGGGTTAAACTTCTCTGTGTTTTCAAGATGATTTGTAATTTTGTAGACCCAATATTGAAACCCCAATTTATAATGACTGACACGTCCAACCTCAAATGTCAATAAAAAAAATACTGATGTGATGATTTTGTGTGTGGGGTAACTTCATACATTAAACTATATACTATTAAAAATATACATTTGTTTTCCGACTGCATAAATACGTTTTACTTTATATATCTGGGTACCTCCTATATTCCTGGGGTTGGTGGCTTTAGGATGGTGTAAGAACAGATGTCACAAATAAATGTCTTATTGCTCTCCCCCTCCAATACCGTCAGTTCAGCATCAAATACTAATGTGCACTTTAAAGACATGTTCATACAAATCCTTCAAAAGATTTTCTGCTCATTTTCACGCACCAGCAGAACTTCCTGTGAGGACAGAAACACGGTTCTAGAGGTGGTTGTATGTTCCTTGTCTCCTTGGTGGTGTGTGTGGAGGTTCCTACAGGTTCTCCTGTGTGGAGGCGGGAGGTCTAGCTGGTCTCCTTGATGTGCATCATGGCTCTCTTCAGCTGCTCAAACGACACGAACATCACAACGTTCCAGGAGCCCAGTCTGAGGAAAGACGGTACGAAGCTGCAGGGAGAGAGAGGGGGAGGGGTGTGAGAGGGTATCAGTGTGTGTGTGTGTGTGTGTGTGTGTAATGAGTGAGTGTGTGAGTGTAAGCTCACCCCTTGTAGAAGGCGCTGGGGCCCTCCTTGGTCAGCATGGTCCAGGAGCAGTTGATGGCGCTGCGATACTGACCTGGAGGAGAGTTCATGTAGCGCGTCTTCACCACATCCACCGGAGACGCTATCACCGTGGTGACGAAGCCCGCTCCAAACGCAGACACGAAATGACATGGCAGATTGTCTACCGAAAGAGACAGTGTTGGAGCCAGGCATGATCTCTTGTATTCCTGTTTGTTATTGTGCGATCGCGGTGTGATTGAGTCACGTGGATATGGGCGGTGACACTCAATTGGTGTTAAGCTCCTGTACACCTGTGCGCTTGCGGGCTTATAAGGAGGAAGAGTTGGTGAATGGATTGACTTTTTCAGCTAACTGTTATTACTTTTGACTAATTTGTGAACGTTCAGTTACTTCCATATAATAAAGTTACGTCAACGCGTTTTAGGACCCTTAATCTTTTTCGATAGCGCGTCAGACTAAGCAAGCCCAACCTCACCGTCTCAGCGACTTTTAGGTTGTCCCAATGTAGCCGCTATAGACAGAGTTAGAGTGGAAAGAACAGTTGTATACGGTTTTGTTACTATAAACCAGACCAGTTATTTAAGTTTGAATCATCTATTCTAATCAACACATCATGTTGTGTTTCCTGCTGAGACCAAAAACCATGTCTGACGTTGCAACACCAGATTTGCCGCGCTGTACTTTGCACTACAGCGTGTGTCATCGTTCATGTCACTGATAGCCAGGGCCGGTCCTTCCTACATAGGCAGCCGTCTAGGTGCATCCATTATTAACCCTCCCGCACTACCAGTAAAGGGCGCCAACCGCGCCACGTCATATGTCCGTGTTGTGGTTGGGAGGGGAGTGGGCGGCACCCCGATTTGCACGCCAGTGCCTACCCTGGCCTACCCAATTTATTCTAAGGATTACCCGAAAACGAAAATGTCTCCACAAAAGTATGCACCAGGTGAACGTCGCAAAGTAATAAAAATGAAAAGATACCTATCCATATTTTTCTAGGCCTTCCAAAAAAGATGATTCTGGCTACGCCCCTGGTTCAACCGAGTTCTAGGACGTTTGTGTGTGTGTGTGTGTGTGTGTGTTTGTGCAGACCGTCTCACCTGACATCAGCTTGTGAGTGAGGATGGCCTCCTTGATGAGGTCGTAGGTCACCAGCTCAGTGCAGTTGACGAGGGCGTTCCTGGTGATGTTGGGCAAGGTGCCTGTATAGAGGAGAGAGCCAGGGTCATAGGTCAACCAGGGAATTAGGTCAACCAGGGTCTTAGGTCAACCAGGGTCAGAGAGCATCAGTGATGGCAAAAGTACATCATAAGTGTAATAATAGTGTAATAACAGTGTAATAACAAACACCGTTATAACTATGTAAAAAGTGTAGAAAGTGTAATAACATTTTAATTGCACTAATAACACTAAACGAACGGTGTAATAACAGTGTACTAACCAGGGGCAGAGCCAGACGTTGTAAACATGAGGGTCTTAGCCCAAACCTAGGACCTAGTCTAGTCTTCCACAGGTAATGTGAGCACATGGAGAGCACAAGCACAATTATTTAGCATTAATTTGAGCACAAAATCGTTTTTTCAGCTTCATGTAACATACACATTACGTTGGACGCATGTTGTTATATTTGCTGTAAATGACAACATAAATTTTAACCTAAAAAATTTGGGACTTTTGAGAAAACATTCTGGGCTCAAGCTCCAGAAGGCACATCCTCGCCCCACCCATGGTAATAACAGTGCTATTACTGTAAAAACAGTGTACAATTGTTTATAGCAGTGTAATAAGTGTAACAGTGTAATAATAGCATAATAACAGTGTAACCACAGTGTTATGATAGTGTAATAATAACATAATAACAGTGCACAGCAGTGTTGCTAAATTGTATCAGCAGTGTAATCAGAATGTAATGATATTGTAACAACAATACACTAACAGTGTAACAACAGTGTAATCACAATATAATCACAGTGTAACAACAGTGTAATCACAATATAATCACAGTGTAACAACAGTGTAATCACAATATAATCACAGTGTAACAACAGTGTAATCACAATATAATCACAGTGTAAAAACAGTGTAATCACAGTGTGATGATAGCGTAAAACAACACAACATTGTGACAACAGTGTTATCACAATGTAATGATAGTGTAACCATCAGATCCATATCCTCTAACCACTGAGCTGCTCTCCAGACAGATTACCTTTCCAGAGCCCCCTGATGCCCTCGTGCTGGAAGATGTGTCTGTAGGCCTGCATCGTACCGCTGTAGCGCCGAGGCACCCCCTCCAGCCTCACCTGGGCCTGGAAACGAACCTTCACCACGTCTGTGGGCTGGGCCAGACACACGGCCAGGGCCCCCGTGGTGCACCCAGCAAGGATGCGCATCCCCACACCTGCATCTGGAGGAGGGAGGGAGATGAGGACAGGGAGGGAGGGGAGGAGGGGAGAGGGAGGGTGATGAGGAGAGGGAGGGAGGGGAGAGGGGAGAGGGAGGGTGATGAGGAGAGGGAGGGAGGGGAGAGGGAGGGTGATGAGGAGAGGGAGGGAGGGGAGAGGGGAGAGGGAGGGTGATGAGGAGAGGGAGGGAGGGGAGGAGGGGAGGAGGGGAGGAGGGGAGGAGGGGAGAGGGAGATGAGGAGAGGGAGGGAGGGGCGGAGGGGAGAGGGAGTGAGATGAGGAGAGGGAGGGGAGGAGGGGACAGGGAGGGAGGGAGGGGCATAGAGTGAACGGGGAGGACAGGGTTCAACAGAAAGGGGGGGCAGGGGGGGGCAGGGGGGGGGGATCAGTTGATGATTAGAGGAACAAGCTTGCAGAGGCAGACATGTTGTCTGTCACTACAAACCATTACATTAACACGACTCCTGCTCTCCCCACACACACACACACACACGACTCCTGCTCTCTCCACACACACACACGACTCTCCTCTGGCTTTTCCCGCACACACACACAAGTTGCTGTCTCCACACACACAGATCCTGGTCTTTACAGACCTCCGAACTGGAAATTAATCTCACATAGACACTCTCAGTTCTGTACACACACACACACACTCTCTCTCTCTCTCCCGGGACACTCACTGTCCTTCCCGCCTGTGTAGAAGTTCTTGACGTTGTCATAGAAACCGATGCGTATGGAGGCAAAGCACATCTGTCGCTGTAGACCTGCCACCAGGCCGTTATACGGGGCCCGGACCCCCTCGGTCCGCACCATGGTGCTGATTGTACCAAACACCCCGCGGTAACGGACCCCCTGGGACAAAGCCTTCTCTCCCTGGATCTGGGGGGGGAGAGAGGTGGCGGGGAGAGAGGTGGGGGAGGGGAGAGAGGTGGGGGGAGAGAGGTGGGGGAGGGGAGAGAGGTGGGGGGGGGAGAGGTGGGGGGGAGAGGTGGGGTGGAGAGAGAGGTGGGGGGGGGAGAGGTGGGGGGGGGGAGAGGTGGGGTGGAGAGAGGTGGGGTGGAGAGAGAGGTGGGGGGGAGAGGTGGGGTGGAGAGAGGTGGGGTGGAGAGAGGTGGGGTGGAGAGAGAGGTGGGGGAGGGGAGAGAGGTGGGGTGGAGAGAGGTGGGGTGGAGAGAGGTGGAGGGGAGAGAGGTGGGGGAGGGGAGAGAGGTGGGGGGGAGAGAGGTGGGGTGGAGAGAGGTGGGGTGGAGAGAGGTGGAGGGGAGAGAGGTGGGAGGGAGAGAGGTGGAGGGGAGAGAGGTGGGGGAGGGGAGAGAGGTGGGGTGGAGAGAGGTGGAGGGGAGAGAGGTGGAGGGGAGAGAGGTGGGGGAGGGGAGAGAGGTGGGGTGGAGAGGGCTATTAACAGAGGCACTTATTCAAAGTGATACACAAAGCAGAGTGTAAATAGTTGTGTGAGTGAGCCCTCGGTGATGTTGCTTGTGAAAAGGGCCGAAAACAGATTTGATTGTCTCTCTAGCTGTAGTCTGACAGTATCCAAGGGGAGGATATCTACCTGCAGTCGGACTTTGGCAGTGTCCAGGGGGAAGGTGATCAGGTCGGCTATGCAGGCGGCCGCCCCGGCACTCAGCATCTTCACGCCCAGTGGAGGAGGCACATCAGACGGTTTCAGACCCACCATGGTGCCTGCTGACCAGAACCATGAGGGAGGAGAGGGAGAGAGGGAGGGAGGGGAAGAGGAGAGGGGGAGGAGAGGAGGAGACCAGGAGGAGAGGGAGAAGAGGAGAAGGAGAGGGAGAGGGAGAGGAGGAGAAGAGGGAGAGGAGGAGAGGAGGATGGGAAGAGGAGAGGGATGGGAGGAGGAGAGGGAGAGGTGGAGAGCAGGAGGAGAGGGAGAGGGAGAGGAGGAGAAGGAGGAGGAGAGGGAGGGGAGGAGGATGGGAAGAGGAGAGGGATGGGAGGAGAGGAGGAGGAGAGGTAGAGGAGGAGAAGGAGAGGATGAGGAGAGGGAGAGGAGGAGGAGAAGGAGAGGAGAAGAGGGAAAGGAGGAGGGGAGAGAGGAGAGGGATGGGAGGAGAGGGAGAGGAGAGCAGGAGGAGAGGGAGAGGAGGAGAGGGAGAGAAGGAGAGGATGAGGAGAGGGAGAGGAGAAGAGGGAAAGGAGGAGGGGAGAGAGGAGAGGAAGACGGGAAGACAGGGAAAGAAAGGTTCACCATCAACAATCATGTACACCATCGAGAGGTAACTGCTTCAACTAAGCCTTTTTACTCTCCAATTTTCTGCATAATATTTCCCATTCACTAAACTGCAAATCAAACATATTCTATGTGCATGTAAAACTATTAGATGTAATATGGCATCAATTGCTGTATCTTGGGATGTACATAAATACTTCAGTTGTTTCACATTAATGAAGATGAAAACATTTCAGATGAGCATGCCAGCTACTCACACTGTAATCCAGGGGATTCCACTCCCTCCAAATGTTTTGCAGTTTATGTCAAGATTAGATTCAGAGCAGATTATAATTCCTGGAAGCCTGACTGAGCAAAGAGGAGCAACAGCTCTCAGATTCTGCATTTATAGGATTTTCTGATGAGTGTTTTCATGTTTTACGACGCTCTCATGGAGGCGGTCTGTGTACAGGAGGAAGAACCAAAGTACAAACTGTCCCTGAGTCAATGTCCAAGTTACCTCAATGATACGCAGGTTGAGAAACACTCTTCCAGAACCACGGGGGTTCCAGAAAGCAGGTTAGGAGACAGACCCAGGTAAGTTAACTCCCCAGCGGTGTAGAAACATTGCCAGTGACTTGCTGAAACATTGTGTCAGCTGAAGAGTTAACTTACCTGGTTATGTCTCATAACCTGCTTTCGACAACCCCCCCAGGACTGTTGAAATACTGAACACAGGTCAAGTCCTCGAGTCACACCAGACCACTGGAATGGGTTTGACTGTTGAACATAAGGGCAGGTTGAAAGTGAAAGTTTCTGACATTCATTTAGAAATATGAGTGAACATTAATTTAGGATTGTCAAAGTGAACGTGTGTATTATGTGTTGTTTTTTCAGGTCTGTTCAAAATAATCATAAATGGTATTTGTAATGTGCCTTTCTTGCACTTGTAGCGTTATCCATTCAAATGACTAGTCCATGTGGGAACAAGCTTCCATGCAGCTAATTTGGCATGAACACACTGGTGTTTGTGACATGGCGTCACAATTATCGTCACTACCCACACACCCCTGTCTGCAACCTGTCACCAGGGTGCGGACTCTGTGATTTGCTGGTTTCTGAACTCTTCCAAAGAACTTGTCCCAACTGCCCAGATCACCTCAGTCTCCTGACTGCTAGGTACCAGATATGGATCTGTCTGACTTTGCCAATGTGCAGAAAGGGTTTTAGGAGGTCCTACATGAACTGGCGATAATTGTTGACTATCAATGAGTTACCAACATGAACATGACTAGTTGTGTGGTTTAGACAGTCAGAGATCATGAATGAGTCCCTTAAAGCACTATGCAAAACAATCCTAGTATTAATGTCCTAGTACTGCTGTTCTAGTACTACTGTCCTAGTTCTACTGTCCTAGGAGGGAGGTAGGGAGGGAGAGAGAGGGGATGGCAGTGACATGAACTAGAGAGTGAAGTTCAGATGAGACCAGATAAGCGCTGTGCTCTATCAGAAGGGTCAACTGACTCAGCACCTACATTATGTAACCCCTCCTCTGCACACACACAGTAACAACATCACTACTAATAATAATAGCAAAATACTATAGCATAATCTGATTGGGAGAGCTGACTTTACATGGCAATTTACTATAACAAAATGGGTACTGGAATTGTTTTTAGAACGTGGAACAATAAATGTAGAACATAACATATTTAGAAAACAATAGGGATAGCTCAGTGGTTACAGCATTCAGCTACATGTCAAGACGCTGCAGGTTCAAATCCCCCAGTTAGTAACTTTGGATAGAAGCGTCCGCTAATGAAATCAGTAGGCTACTTATTATTACTATAACTTGTTGCCGATCTCAGGAGTGAGAAGAGGACAGGTCACGTGACTCCAGACGGGAAAGGGTGTCCCTGGCCCCCCCTGTGGCCCCCCTGAGCTGACTGTTTTTCTTCTTGTAGTAGTCATCATGAAATGAAGAAGGGACATTTCAGCCTTTTAGCCCCAGTAAATAAAAAAGTGAGAGAAACATATCAAGGTATTGTGAGAGCTGAGGAGCTGGAAGAGGGAGAGCCAGAGCCGTTTGTATGATTTTAATGTAAAGCTAAATAAAATATTTTAATATAATTTGTTTGTTTTTAATGTGCCCCCCTGATTAAACACATTTGTCTATAACCGCCACTGAGCCCGGCTAACTTGAAGCAGCCAATGACATTCCCAGCTTCAAGGCAGCCGGCTCCGCCGGTGCTGCATGAAGTCGAATAAACCCATTTACCGACGTGGGTTAATGATTGTTAGCTGTGACCCCACGCACACCCCGGGAACAGCTCGAGACATAAAAGACACTCGGACCAACAACAATCTGTGATTGGCCGACCGCGAACACGCCTTCTAGGTGGTCTGGCGAAGAGAGAGATAGGAGAAGGAGAGAAAGAGAAGACGGGGAGAGAGAGAGTGAGAGAAAAAACGAGGTGATATTATATCCATGCCAGTTTGATTCACCGCAAGGTTGTCTGGAGATCCTCCAGAATGTTTTCCTGCTGAACCTGTACGGCAGTCATTTACTATCTAGTTGTGATCTGCGCAGTCTCCACGAGAGGGAGCTGTATCTGTGTGTTTAACCATCCCACTTGTATTTTCAATGTAAAGCAGGCAACTATTATTTTCATACCATGTTTTAATTAGTTGAGGTTGTACGCTAACAAGCATGAACCTTGTACAGTATTGGACACCTACAATCATTACACTTATATGAATTAAAAACAGTGGTGTTGAAATATATACAGCGAAAAACAAAAGCTTTGGAGTGAAGATTTGACCGAGAAAGTTGATCACGTGTTAGAAGGCAAGAAAACACAATCGTAGAGGAAGTATGAAGACAGATGGAGTTTTGTAAACCTTGTTCCAAACAGATCGAGCTAGCTAACAAAGTGCAGGTGCGTGTACACATACGGCGGGATAACATGTTTGGTTTGCAAACTACCACTAGAGAGTTCTGTCCAATAGTATTTCAAGTCTAAATACTTTGCGAGGTCTATGCATTACGTACATTTAAGTAACGCGGATTTTCTGCCCTATAACAAGTATGTGTTATCCCAGCTTTCCACTTTCATCGCAGATTTCAAAACCTGCAATCTCATGTCCAGGTCTTACAATGGGAAACAATCTTGCTGCTAACGTAACTATTTGATTTGCAGCATCTGGAACCGTCATGTTCGACATTCGTATATTAAAAAACTAAAAACTCTTTCTTCCTGGACAATGATTACATGTTCATCTTAAATAGAAGATGTCACAAACAATTCTCTAACGTTTTTCTTGCCGTGGTTCTTCAACGAACATATAATTTGTTCCCGTACAGGGAGGATAGCCCACCCCTGACTTGGCAAGGCGCAGTGTCTGACTGGACTAGAGACGTAGTATCGTCTATAGGCCTACGTGACTTTATATAAAGTACAGCAAGCTCGGCTAATACTTGCATGTACAGTACACAAGCACTCCGATCTATCTACACAACCGTATTCCCATCTGAAAAACCCATTTTGTTGTGTTTCCTTCGTCAAGTATTTCTCACATCAAGTAAAATGCATTTCTAAGAGCGTTTTTTTGTTTTTTTTTGTTTTTAACTCCATACAGTATTACGCAGATATTGTTCATATCAAGTTTGACACCATTACTGAAACCGTCATTTTCCTCCTCATTAAAAGTGGACATTACATATTATTTTATATACACCTGATACACACAAGCTACGTAACAGGTAGATAATCATGTTTCTCCTTTTGCAACCGCCTACCATTAAAACATGAGTTTTAGTGTTAAGTCTGTATTTTTCTCAAGTGGCGTTAACGGCTAGTGGCTAGCGGCTACCCAGAGAGGGAGATCTCATAGTCGCTGCAGGAAGTTGCCGGCCGTCCTATCTTCCTCATGTTCTTGGCGTTGGTGATTCGAGCTGCCACGTCGACTGGCTTCTCAAAGTACTGCACCAGCGCCTGCTCCGTCAGCACAGAGGCCAGGAACTGCTCGAACGTGATGGCCCAGTCCTTATCAATGCTGGTGCTGTGGGGCAGTCCATCTCCGCCAAGGGGCCCACCTCCGCCGTGGGACCCACTTCTGTCGAGGGGCCCACCTCCGTCGTGGGGCTCAGTGCTTCCACTGCGGACCAGGACGGTGTCCTCTGCGATGTCCTCACAGTGCAGCTTGTCTTCCAGCTCGGCGCTGAGGACGGAGAAGGAGGAAACGGACGTGTCGTCCTTCGTCTCGTCGTCCGAAATCAACATGGCGGACGAGGTCCCAGGGTCCTTTGGGGATGAGTCCTCCAGCTTGATGTCCTCCATCTGGGACAGCAGCTCTCCGCTCTCGGCCCCCAGCCCCCCACAGTCCCCTGCCCTCCCACAGTCCCCCGCTTCGGCACCCAGCCCCCCACAGTCCCTGGCTCCCGGCCCCCTGCAGGGCCTGGGCCCGGTCTGGGCCTCCACCCCGGCCTCCTCCTCCTCCCCAGATAGGGCTTCCTCTCCTGGGGTCCTCTGCAGCGACTCTCCCCCTGCCCTCCTTCCTCCAGGGGGCTTGGCTTCTTCCTCGTCCCCCTCCGGCCGGCAGCTGAACAACTTCCCCACCTCTCCCATCTCCAGCAGCAGGCTGGTGACGGTGGCCGTGGCGTGGTAGAGCTCCTGCTCCAGCACATCTTCACTGAACATGCTGTACAGGGTCTTACACAGCTCTATGAACTGGCTCTGAGGAGAGAGAGAGAGAGAGAGAGAGAGAGAGAGAGGGGGGGGAGCAGGAGAGAGAGGGGGAGCAGGAGAGAGAGGGGGGGGGGAGCAGGAGAGAGAGAGAGAGAGAGGGGGAGCAGGAGAGAGGGAGAGAGAGAGAGGGGGAGCAGGAGAGAGAGAGAGAGGGGGAGCAGGAGAGAGAGAGAGAGAGAGAGGGGGAGCAGGAGAGAGAGAGGGGGGGAGCAGGAGAGAAAGAGAGAGAGAGGGAGGGAGGAGGGCAGAAAGATGTAAACAAGAGACTTCCAACAGATGAGTGTGTTCATTGCCGTGGCGATGCTACTGGCTCCCCTTTCCTGGCGACCAGGTGTGGAGGCGTCATGGCAACCCTACCTGGTTGAGTTTGGGTAGGTCCTTCATGTTCTCCTGTCGGGCCTGGTCCTGGTGCCACAGCCTCAGGTAGCTCCGGCAGTCTGGAGCGTGGAGCTTCTTCACTGAGGAACCAAGATTAGGTGAGACTGAGACGACACTCACACATGTACACAGACACACATATACACACACACACACACACTACCTTTCTCTGTGTTGAAAGTGACCCTAACGAAGCCGTCGTCTTTCTCAGTCCTACACTTGGGGTTGTGACCTAAAGGGGGCGGGGTTAGGGGGTCAAAGGTTATCAGTTATCCAGTGATAAATAGGCTGACTGAGAGGAACAAATCAATGTTTGTTTCTCAAAGCTCTGCTCTCTGATAGTGTACAGGATGAAGTACTCAAAGCTCTGCTCTCTGATAGTGTAGAGGATGAAGACCTCAAAGCTCTGCTCTCTGATAGTGTACAGGATGAAGACCTCAAAGCTCTGCTCTCTGATAGTGTACAGGATGAAGACCTCAAAGCTCTGCTCTCTGATAGTGTACAGGATGAAGACCTCAAAGCTCTGCTCTCTGATAGTGTACAGGATGAAGACCTCAAAGCTCTGCTCTCTGATAGTGTACAGGATGAAGACCTCAAAGCTCTGCTCTCTGATAGTGTACAGGATGAAGACCTCAAAGCTCTGCTCTCTGATAGTGTACAGGATGAAGACTTACATGAAATGCTTCGCAGCTCAAATTAAATTGGTTTGTGTGCAAGTTATGCACACAGCAGGGGTCACAACCTCACAGCAGGGGTCACAACCTCACAGCAGGGGTCACAACCTCACAGCAGGGGTCACAACCTCACAGCATTACAATTATATTTACATTTAGTCATTTAGCAGACGCTCTTATCCAGAGCGACATACAGTAAGTACAGGCACATTACCCCCGAGGCAAGTAGGGTGAAGTGCCTTGCCCAAGGACACAATGTCATTTTGGCACGGCGGGGAATCGATCCAGCAACCTTACTAGCCCAACTCCCTCACCGCTCAGCCATCTGACTCCCAGCAGGGGTCACAACCTTACCGTTGGCGGTTTCTGGGGTTACATCCTCGTAGAAGTACTGTGTGGCCTCAAAGGCCGAGTCTGGCTCCTCCTGAACCACCTCTGAAACACAGGAAACACGCCTTGAGAAGGACGTCACCGTTACATCGCGGGTTTGGGCTGTAAAATACTGCTGAAATACTCTATGCTAATCCTTGATTTTATGATGTACTTTCTACATGGATTATTTGTACATTGCTATGGGTAGAGGTGTCTGCTAAATGAGTAACATTTTAAAATGAAAATGTTGAGTTAACAGACTAACCATTACAGGAAGTGCTGCTCTAGTCAATAAGGGTTTCAGAGCCTAACAGTCATCAACACTCAAACTCCAGTTGAGGTGGAGTTAAAATACTGTTAAGTCTGTTGTCTTACCCTGTCTCATACACGGACACACACACATGCAGGTCTGCTGACAAGGGACTCTGTTTGCCCTGCCAAGCAGGACTGACATCATCCACTTCTGCTTTCACTCTGTTCTGCTACTTTACACTTCACAGTGAATAAACCCACCACACACTCACACACAGACAGGCAGGCAGGCAGGCAGGCAGGCAGGCAGGCAGGCAGGCAGGCAGGCAGGCAGGCAGGCAGGCAGGCAAGCAGACAGGCAAGCAGACAAACAGGCAGATAGGCAGTCACCTGGAATGACGTGCATCTTGTACAGGAGTTTCAGTTTATCAGTAAGGTCTCCATGACACAGCACACCTGAAACATGAACATGAATATGAACACGCATACTTTTCCCTCCTCTTCACCTCCTCCTCCCTCCTCACCCCCTTCTCTTCTACTCCCCCTCCCTCACCTCCCCCTCCCTCTCACCAAGGCCGGTGATGAACTCCCTAAAGTTGATGAGCGCGTCCCCATTGTGGTCAAGCAGGTGGAAGAAGCGCAGGGCCAGGGAGTCTGCATGGGCCCCGGGGGCCCAGGGGAACAGCAGGGGGAACAGGCCCCGGAACTGCTCCAGGTCCATGCGGTACTGCTCCAGGTAGGGCAGGCTGGGGTCGTGTCGCTCCGTAGGGTTGCTGGTACCCCCCCAGTAGCAGCTGGTCAGGTGCTCTGCCTGGGGGGGAGGGGAGGTGGAGGGGAGGTGGAGGAGATGAGAGGGAGCAGCTGTTAATAAAATCGTTTTACAGGTCACCATTTACTGTAGGTACATTATCAAGCTGTTTCACATATCAACACACCTTAAACAGCACGTAAAGTTCCTCCAGTTCATCCATGCTGAAGGACGTCTCAGTCACAATGGTTCGGACCTGGGAGAGCATGAGGTTGAAAGACCGTTAGAACAGTCATGTTTACATACGTAGAAATAGAGCCTGTAGAAAGCCCAGAAAGAGATCAAGGATAAGAAGGTTTAACAGTTTCAGTGGTCAGACCGTCATTAACATGTGTTGTGTGTGTGTGGTGTGTGTTTGTGTATGGTGTGTGTGTGGTAGTGTGTACCACGTTGCGTTTGGTGGTGTCCTCGATGGTCTGGATGACCCTCAGTCTCTGTTTGAAACGCATCTGCTCAATGACATCAGCACGGAGAGAGCCGAACTTCTACCAGGGGCAAAGGTCAGGGAGGACAGACCGACCGGAGATGAAGGGAGAGAGAAAGGGAGAGACAGACATCTTTTCAGAGATGCGCAAAACATTTTATTGGATAAACATGGACAACCAGCCAGAAAACCAAAACATCAGCCAGCCGGCCAGATATAGATAGACATTAGTGCTGTCAGTAAAACGCGTTATTAACGGCGTTAACACGAACCCATATTAACAGCGTCAATTTTTTTATTGCAAGATTAATGTTCTTTTTGGCCTAGCAAACTTTGTAGTTTTTTTTTTTTTTTACATGCTGTTGCAACAACTCACCACACCGGATCTAGCAAGACCGGAAACAAAACAACAGGCACGTTGCACACACTTGTTTGGGCTTGTAAGCTGGCTAAAGAGTAGTAGGCTAACGTTATGTTTTGAGTGGATGGCGAGCGCGAGACGCCGAAATGGATTCCAATAAGATTCTGAATGGAAAGTTTTTTTTTTTTATTAAGGGTGCTTTCACACCTGACATGTTTGGTCCGTTTCAATCGGACCATGGTCCGTTTTCTCTGAAAGTACGGTTCGTTTGGAGAGGTGAGAACACGCATTCGAACTCTAGTGCGGACCAAACAACCGAACCATGGTCCCCCTAAAAAGATGGGACTCGGTCCGGTTCCAAGTGAACCATGGTTCGGTTCGCTTTAGGTGTGAACGTAATTGGACTTAATATTGACCTATTCCAGGAAGCAAACCAAAATGTAGTGCATTGTGGGTTGAAAAAGGAATTTACACTTGGCGGAGACAGCCGTTCATTAGCAGCGAAATTAGTTGAGGGAAAGTGGGGCAATGATGAAGTGAAGCAACGGCAAATATGGTCTGATGATCATATTGCAGAGATACTTGTGGAGACAGAGTAGCGAGGTATTTAAATGATTTATTGATATAGGCCTAGGTACTGAAATAAAGCGTCAATATTGCACAGTGGACCAATGTTGGTTGAAAGTTACAAATTTAGACAGCTAAAAGTGCGTGATGTTCTATGGAAAAGTGGTAGCTCGTCAGACGAAAACATATCATTCCCATGGTTTGATAACCTGGATATAATCCTGAGTAAAAGACCAACGAGCAACCCAAAAAACGTGGTCGTGCAACACCAAATAACAATTAAAGATAGTATTGCGATCGCAATACGCTTCTGTTGCTCCATTGTTGTTTGTGACAAGGAAGTGATTTTCCCTCACACATTTTCTGTCCAATAGATTAACAACCTGTATGACCGCGTGTCATAGCTTTTTTTAAATGTCAGGTTTTTTTTCAAACATTGGTTCGCTTAAAACAGGACCGTGTGAACACTAACCGGACCTAATGAAAAATGCAACAAAGTAGCAACTCATCCACTGATTCGGACCAAGCAAACGGACTAATAGGTGTGAAAGCACCCTAAGTTGCCAAATGGTTCCATTGACAAGACCAAAGTCTTGATCTGTGTGTTTTTTCGTTGTGAACTGAGCTATCATCGCAGCACGTCCAGTCTGAAATACCACTTGATGGCCAAGCACACAGCTGACGCAAATTCTCCGCCCCCTCGTCAAAGCCAGGCGATTGCAATGTTGTTTTAAAAAATAAAAAACACTAAGCAATCCGATCCACTTTTCCATGTTGATAAGAACATTAAAATTAGAAACAATTATGGTAAAAAATGAAATCAGGAGACATTTAGTTTATAAGATATAAATCAATAAATAGATACAGATATACCCAGCCAGACCCACCTCATAGGAGCTGTTACAGATAAGGTAGATACAGTGCCCAGCCAGACCCACCTCATAGGAGCTGTTACAGATAAGGTAGATACAGTGCCCAGCCAGACCCACCTCATAGGAGCTGCTACAGATAAGGTAGATACAGTGCCCAGCCAGACCCACCTCATAGGAGCTGTTACAGATAAGGTAGATACAGTGCCCAGCCAGACCCACCTCATAGGAGCTGTTACAGATAAGGTAGATACAGTGCCCAGCCAGACCCACCTCATAGGAGCTGCTACAGATAAGGTTGGGTAAATATGGGTGGGGGTTAGTGTAAGGGGTGAGGGGTGTTTAGGGACCCACCTCGTAGGAGCTGCGGACCAGCTTGAAGATGTCCACCTCAGGATGAGGATCAGTGTCGTCCGTCAGGAGGGAGTGCAGGTGGGGGATGGGAGGCAGGGTGCTGTCCTTGTTGGTCACGCTGTCCAGGTACCTGAACACAAGGAGGGAGCTGTACTCATGGACAACACGTCATGGAGACAAACATGGAAGCTACAAGAGGCTGAGAACCAGGTACAACCCTCTGCTTTCCCTCCCCCTTCCCCCAGCCTCCCCCTCTCCCCCCAGCCTGCCCCCTCTCCCCCCTTTCTCCCCCCAGCCTCCCCCTCTCCCCCCAGCCTCCCCCCTTTCTCCCCCCTCTCCCCCCTCTCCCCCCTTTCTCCCCCCAGCCTCCCCCCTTTCTCCCCCCAGCCTCCCCCTTTCTCCCCCCAGCCTCCCCCCTCTCCCCGAGCCTCCCCCCTCTCCCCCCAGCCTCACCTGCCCAGTACAGTCATGGCCTCTCCATCATCCTTGCAGTTCAGCAGCTGGTGGATGTTGGCGTGAAGCACGGCCAGGGCCAGCTGGAAGATCACCTTGATGCCCTCATAGAAGAAGCAGTCCACCACCACCACTGCACTCTCGAAGGGCATGACGGACAGGAAGAGGGTGAGGAACCAGGACAGGGAGATGGTGGAGATCACACCCAGGTCCTGCATGCAGTCGTACAGCTGGGGAACGTAGTCCCTAGCCAGCTCCTCAAACACACCCTGGTCCACCAGAGCCCCTGGAGGGGAGGGGAGAGGAAGGGAGAGGAGAGGAGAGGAGGGGGAGAGGGAGAGGAGAGGAAGGGAGGGGGAGGGGAGAGGGGAGAGGGGGTGAGGGTTAAAGGGAAGAAAATAGAGATACTCAGGAATATATTGTTTTGCCAGTTCACCCTTGTAGAGGGACACACACACACCCACTCACACACACACACACACACACACACACAGGCTGACCTACGACCCTGGTGTTGTAGTAGTCAGGCAGCATCCTCTCACACAGAGCCACCAGCAGCCAGAAGGCCTCCTCCTCTTTAGCGTACAGCAGCAGCACTGACGTCACAATGTTCATGGCCTGACAGGAAACAAGGGTAGGAACCAAGGTTAGCTAGGAACCAAGGTTAGCTAGGAACCAAGGTTAGCTAGGAACCAAGGTTAGCTAGGAACCAAGGTTAGCTAGGAACCAAGGTTAGCTAGGAACCAAGGTTAGCTAGGAACCAAGGTTAGCTAGGAACCAAGGTTAGCTAGGAACCAAGGTTAGCTAGGAACCAAGGTTAGCTAGGAACCAAGGTTAGCTAGGAACCAAGGTTAGCTAGGAACCAAGGTTAGCTAGGAACCAAGGTTAGCTAGGAACCAAGGTTAGCTAGGAACCAAGGTTAGCTAGGAACCAAGGTTAGCTAGGAACCAAGGTTAGCTAGGAACCAAGGTTAGCTAGGAACCAAGATTAGCTAGGAACCAAGATTAGCTAGGAACCAAGATTGAGGTCTGCTGGGGACATGGGGTGGGAATAGAGGCGACATAAAATGTTGCAATGTGATATCATGTTGTCTGTCTAAGTGTGTCCATGTGTGTTTGTGAGAGGCTGGAGTAGACGTGTGTGAGTGCGTCCCCCACCTGGCAGTAGCCGATCCCGGGGTTGCGGAAGGCGTAGGCTGTGAGCACACGGCGCAGCGCGGCGATGCCCATCTCGTTTTGGAAGGCAGGGTGCTCTGGCAGCGAGCGGTGCAGGTCCCTCTCGATCTCCTCCGTGGCCAGGTTGTAGCGGCCCATCGAGCGCTCCACCAGCCCCTCGTAGTAACCAGGGTGGGTCGCCATCTCGTTGATCGCCCCTGGGAATGCGGGAGAGAGGGGGAGGCTAGGCAAGGGGTTTGTGTCTTTGTTCTGTACTTTTGGTTTGTTTTATAACTCGGTCACCTGTCATTGATGATGAGTGTGTGATTGTGTTTGTTTCACATGTAACAACAAGGACACACAGCCCATCACAGTCCACAGAGAAGGGAGTCTGTGTGTGTGTGTGTTTGTACATCTTCTCTGAAGAGTTCAGGCTTAGTTCACTGCTCAGCTAGCCATGCTAATGCTAGCCATGCTAATGCTAAGCATGCTAGCCATGCTAATACTAAGCATGCTAGCCATGCTAATGCTAAGCATGCAAATGCTAGTCATGTTAATGATAAGTCTACTTATGCTGATGCTAGCCATGCTCAGCACAGCCTTGCACAAACGTCAAATGATATATTCATTACTCCCAAGCTGGAGCCACAGTACGAACACACAGGTCTCTAGTGTCGTGGTTCTGCTCAGCGTGTAAACGGTTATATCATGTGGTTGTTGTATCTGCAGACATATCGCGCGGTGTCCACCACACGCTGCATTGTGCAAGTGTGAGAGAAAGTGTTTGAGTGTGTGTGTTTGAGTGTGTGTTTGAGTGTGTGAGCAAGTTTGACAGTATGTGGTTACTGCAGTCTAGCCTACAGTGTGACTGTTTCAGAACGAGATGCTGGTGAACAGTTCCCAAACTGTCTGTGTGCGTGTGTGTGTGGTGCAAATACAGTATATGCAGTCAAGAGCTCTAACCACTAAGCTAGACCCATTTGTCATAGCATAGGGTTAGGGTTAGTGTGTATCTGTGTGTAGTGTGTGTGTAGTGTGTGTGTGCCTCACCAGAGAACAGCAGCCACAGCTCTCCTCTCATGTTCTCAGGGATGCCCTGCAGCACCAGCTCCTCCGTCCTGTTGGTGCGGTACATACACACACCCTGGCCATACTCACAGAAGTGGCTCTTCCATGCCTGCTCCTTCAGGAACTCCTTAGCCTGGGGAGGGGGCAGGAGAAAGAAAGAAACAAACAGAGAAAGAGAGAGAGAGATTAAAAGCATGAGAGAGGCCAGATAAAAGTTTTCCAGAAACCAGACCGAGTCAAACTCCTCTCAGGTCTACAGGAGAGGGAATACATCGACATCACTTCAGGAGAGAGGGCAAACCACGCCCTTCCCTAACAACCACACACTTCCCTAACAACCACGCACTTCCCTAACAACCACCACCCTTCCCTAACAACCACCACCCTTCCCTAACAACCACCACCCTTCCCTAACATCCACCACCCTTCCCTAACAACCATTCTCTTCCCTTGCCCACGCAGGACGTCCTTAACGCACCAGTTTGGGGTTGAACTCCTCGGGCGAGCGACGCCGGTACATGGTCATGAGGGCCTGCGTCGCTGTGGGAACGCTGTTGTCGTTGAGGTTGAACTGGCGCTCGACCTCCAACCCCTCGGAGCCCAGACTCCTCTGAGGGCTGCTGGACAGGAGAGAACCCTGGGAACACCCCTGGGGGTGGAGAGAGAGGGAAGACAGAGGGAAGAGAGTTGTCTGATTTGACTCACAGTTATGCACTCTGGGGACTGGTGGGGAATAGGCTTCAAAACCAAAACAAATGCACTCCATCACTAGTACTACCCAAACAGAAGTGGAGGCAGATCTTCAGGATGTTAGTAACAGGCTGCAGGTGAGCCAGATGTGCACCTCATCCTCTGAGCAAGTCAGGCTGCCCGTCAGCTCCCTCTCCAGGTACCGGGGCGCCGTCTGCTGCAGGAAGTCGGAGATGCGCTGGACCAGGAAGTCTCGGTCCTTCAGGTTGGCGAACAGGAAGGTCATGCGGTTCTTGGTGCTGATGGACAGAGGTCTGGGAAGCACGCTGGAACTGTCTGCCTTCTCTACGATAGTCACCTGCACACACACACCACACACACACCACACACACACCACACACACACCACACACACACTGTTAGTGACTACTGACCTAACACCGTAAGCAGTTTGTAGTTCCTAACAGTGTGATGCCGCTGGAGTGTGTGCATCACCTCTCGTAGCGGTATGATGAGGCTACAGAGAGTCAGCTCCTTGCTGGTGAAGCAGATGTAGTTGGTGGAGACGAACATCTGTCCCAGGATGTGTCGCTTGTTGAAGGGCGTCCAGAGGGTGCAGTCTGTGTGGCCATCCAGCTTCTCGTCCTTCGGCAGACGGAAAAGAGCCCGGTAACGCTCGCTCTTCGCCCGGGCATCCAGATCTCTGAGGACAGAGAGAGGGTCACTGGTGTCACCATGTTGCTAACGCACACACACACACACAGTAACAGATACACACATCCCCCCTCTCCTCCCTCCCTCCCTCCCTCCCTCCCTCCCTCCCTCCCTCCCTCCCTCCCTCCCTCCCTCCCTCCCTCCCTCCCTCCCTCCCTCCCTCCCTCCCTCCCTCCCTCCCTCCCTCCCTCCCTCCCTCCCTCCCTCCCTCCCTCCCTCCCTCTCCTCCCTCTCCTCCCTCCCTCCCTCCCTCCCTCCCTCTCCTCCTCTTCACCTCTTGAGAGCAGGAACCTTCTTGGGGGACTTCCTTCGCAGGCGCGGCAGGGAGCAGTCCTGCTGGAAGCCCTGGTTGTCTAGGAGACGCCGCATGGCAATGTTGGCCAGCTGCTCCATCAGCTTGAACGTCTCGTTGATGTTGAGGAACACGGAGAAGACATGCTCATTGGACCTGGTGCTCACCTGGGGGGTGGTGGGGGGGGGGGAGAAATACAGGAAAAATTATGAGGATGTTTTGTGTGTGTCTGGGTATGTACAGTGTGTGTGTGCGCAAGTGTGTGTGTGTGTAGGATTTAAGTGTGTGTGTATAGTGTGTGTGTCCTCACCTTCACCATGTCAGGAAGGAGGAGGGTGGCACTCTTCTCCAGCTGAGTGACATCTGCCCAGCGTACCACCATGTTACCTGAGGAGAGGAGGAGGGGAAGAGGAGGGAGGGGGAGAGGGAGGAGAGGGGGAGGAGGGAGGGGGAGAGGGGGAGGGGGAGAGGGAGGAGGGGGAGAGGGAGGAGGGGAAGAGGGAGGAGAGGGGGAGGAGGGGGGAGGGAGGAGAGGAGGGGGAGAGGAGAAGGGCCAGGTGATGCTAATTCTCAATCCAAGAGAGTGTCAAACTAAAAGCACATGTGTGTGTGTGCTGCAGCCTACCCTCCTTGCCCAGCATGTAGGAGTAGAAGCAGATGTGGTTGATGCTGAGGTAGAGCCAGCCCTGGCGGGGCACCTTGCCCTTCCAGTAGCTGCAGGAGTAGTAGTTCACCAACATCTCCTGCTCTGGCATGCTGAACAGACGCAGGAACTTTGAGGTGGACTCCTTGAACTTCTCGCTGTCCTCTTCCTCCTTCACTTCCTGGTTCTTCGTGTACTCGGCGATGATGCCCTGCAGAAGGAGGGAGGGGGACAGAGAGAGGAGAGATGGAGACAGAAAAGGAAAGAGAGGGAGAAAGAAACAGAAAGAGAGAGGAGATGGAGAGTGGAAGAAAGACAGAGCAGAGTTTGGAGGAGATGCAAAGATTTTAAGATTCTAATCAATTTTCAAACGTTCAGAAGATTCTTAACTCTGAGTTAAATACTGTTATAGGCAATACTGTGAATACAAATATATTTTAATTTCATATTTGATCCTTTTTTGATGATTTCCATGTTTGGGGGCTACCTGAACTTTGCCTTTGACAAAGGTTGTGATGTCATTCTCGTTCTCAAAGATGGAGAGAGTCTGCAGCAAGTTCCAGTCCAGCCACTCCCAGTGTTCTGTTATCTCCTGACGAGAAGTCCCTGAACGAGGGAGGGGGAGAGAAAGCAGGGGGAGAGAGGGAGGAGGGGGAGAGAGGGAGGAGGGGGAGAGAGAGAGAGAGAGAGAGAGAGAGAGAGAGAGAGGAGGGGAGACAAAGCAGGGGGAGAGAGGGAGGAGGGGGAGAGAGAGGAGGGGAGAGAGGGAGGAGGGGGAGAGAGGGAGGAGGGGGAGAGAGGGAGGAGGGGGAGAGAGAGGAGGGGAGAGAGGGAGGAGGGGGAGAGAGGGAGGAGGGGAGAGAGAGTAGGGGGAGAGAGAGTAGGGGGAGAGAGAGTAGGGGGAGAGAGGAGGGGGAAGAGGAGGGGGAGAGAGGAGGGGAGAGAGAGAGGAGGGGGAGCGAGAGGAGGGGAGAGAGAGAGGAGGGGGAGCGAGAGGAGGGGGAGAGAGGGAGGAGGGGGAGAGAGAGAGAGAGGAGGGGAGAGAGGAGGGGGAGAGAGAGAGAGAGGAGGGGAGAGAGAGAGAGGAGGGGAGAGAGGAGGGGGAGAGAGGGTGGAGGGACAGAGAGAGAGGAGGGGAGAGAGAGAGGAGGGGAGAGAGGAGGGGGAGAGAGAGAGAGAGAGAGAGAGAGGAGGGGAGAGAGAGTAGGGGGAGAGAGGAGGGGGAGCGAGAGAGGAGGGGGAGAGAGAAAGCAGGGGGAGAGAGAGAGAGAGAGAGAGAGGAGGGGGAGAGAGGAGGGGGAGAGAGAGAGAGGAGGGAGAGAGAGGAGGGGGAGAGACAGATGAGGTATGTGTGTGTGTGTGAGTGTGAACACGTGTGTGTGCTAACAGACCTACTCAGCTCAATGTGTGTAAAGGTACGATGTTCATTAATGTTCTGGAACATGACATCAGCTATGACATCATGTGTGAGGGCATTGATCTCCACATATCAACTTCCCTGCTTCCCTTTCAGTCCACATGATCCCCCCCCTGCTATCCAGTTACATCACTTCCTCTTTGGGGGGGGTGATAATGGTCGACGCCTGGCGATAGTCACCAGGGAAATAGGAAGTGTATGTGTGTGTGTCTTGGCGTGGGTGTGGTGGCACAGAGGGTTATTATGGGCTGCGTTACCATGGGCGATGATCCAGTACACCAGAGACTCTGGAGTCTGGTAGAGGATCCGGTATGGAGCTACACGGGCACTGGAGTCTAGAACCACGTCCAGAGTCCCCACCAGCAGACCTGCAACACCAGGGGAGGGGAGGGGCGGAGAGGGGAGGGGTGGAATATTTCTATAATCAGCAAGCAGAGGAAATACAATTTAAACAAAATTGTTTGTGTGGGTATGTGTGGTGTGTGATGTGTGAATGTGTGCTTTCCCCCACCCCCCAACAGGGCCAACGAATGATCATTACAGTCTCAGATAACAGGAACCTGATCTGGGCTGGAGAGAACGAAAGGAGGGGAGGAGGGCAGGAGAGGAGGGGAGGAGGAGAGGAGGAGAGGAGGGAAGGAGAGGAGGAGAGGAGGGGAGGAGGGGAGGGGAGGAGGGGAGGAGAGGAGGAGAGGGGAGGAGAGGAGGGGAGGAGAGGAGGGAAGGAGAGGAGGGAAGGAGAGGAGGAGAGGAGGGGAGGAGAGGAGGGGAGGAGGGGAGGGGAGGAGGGGAGGAGGGGAGGAGAGGAGGAGAGGAGGGGAGGAGAGGAGGGAAGGAGAGGAGGAGAGGAGGGGAGGAGGGGAGGGGAAGAGGGGAGGGGAGGAGGGGAGGAGAGGAGGAGAGGGGAGGAGAGGAGGGAAGGAGAGGAGGAGAGGAGGGGAGGAGAGGAGGGGAGGAGGGGAGGGGAGGAGGGGAGGAGAGGAGGAGAGGAGGGGAGGAGAGGAGGGAAGGAGAGGAGGAGAGGAGGGGAGGGGAAGAGGGGAGGGGAGGAGGGGAGGAGGGGAGGAGGGGAGGAGAGGAGGAGAGGGGAGGAGAGGAGGGGACGAGGGGAGGGGAGGAGAGGAGAGGAGGAGAGGAGGAGAGGAGGGGAGGAGAGGAGAGGAGGGGAGGAGAGGAGGGGAGGAGAGGGGAAGAGGGGGGAGGGGAGGAGAGGGGAAGAGGGGGGGAGGGGAGGAGAGGGGAAGAGGGGGGGAGGGGGGAGAGGAGGAGAGGAGAGGAGGGGGGGAGAGGAGGAGAGGAGGAGAGGAGGAGAGGAGAGGAGGGGGGGAGAGGAGGAGAGGAGGAGAGGAGGGGAGGAGAGGAGGGGAGGAGAGGAGAGGAGAGGGGAGGGGAGGAGGAGAGGAGAGGAGGGGAGGAGGAGAGGAGGAGAGGAGGAGAGGGGGCTTCTGTTCTTGTTGTTCTTACTATTTCTCTGTCCCCAGCTGGAGGGTGTATTTATATCCCTTCCTCTCTCTTTCCCTCCCTCCCTCCCTCCCTCCCTCCCTCTCTCCCTCCCTCCCTCCCTCCCTCCCTCTCTCCCTCCCTCCCTCCCTCCCTCCCTCCCTCCCTCCCTCCCTCCCTCCCTCTCCCACTGTCTCTCCCTCCCCCTCTCTCCCTCTCTCCCTCTCGCCCTCTCTCTCTCTGAAGGTGAAAGGTCTTTCTTAGGCTTGGGGGCAAAGGTGAGGTCTGGAGCACATGTCACCATCTGGACCAACACAGCCTCCCCTGTCCTGCTGGCTGTGTTGCTCCATCATGCCTTACTGACCCCTCCTATCGCCAGCACGTGCTTGGAAAACCACAGTGGTCAATCTTCAGTATCGGATCATGCAATTGATGTTTCACAATGTCAAAAAATAAGTCATGACACAGAAGGGGTAGGAATCTATTGGTACCCTCACGATTCGAATCAATTCTTGGGGTCACAATTCGATTTTTAATCAAATTTCGATTCAATATATGCTTACATTTGATTCCAGTTTGTTGTTTAGTGTTACTTGTATCTATTCGATTACATTTTTTAAATTTGTGAATCGATGTGAATCGCTAGAGGACTGAATCGCGATTCATTTGTGAATACATTCTTTGCCCCACCCCTATGACACTCTTGTGACTGTGAGGATCAGCTGTACATGTTGTACACAAGTCCATTTCAGCTGTCCAATATGAAGCCCTGACACGTCCTCTCCCTCCCTCCCTCCCTCCCTCCCTCCCTCAGACTCCTCCCTTGTCTCAGATAACCTCTAATCCCTGGATGGGAGGAAACATGTTCTTCTTCATGTTCATCCAGCAGAAGCTGCCATCCAGGGTCCTACTTGTTGTTGGGTCAGCAGCGTTACAAGGAGAGACCCCACCTTCCAGACCTCTCTCCTCCCTCTCTTTTCGTTCGAATCTTTCTCTCTCCTCCCTCTTCTCTCTCTCTTATGTTTCTTTCTCCTCGCTCCTCTCTTTCTCCACCTTCTCCTCTCTGCCTCATCTCCTTTCTCCTGTTCCCTGTCTCTACCTCTCCCCTCTTTCCTCCCATCTCTCTTTCCCTCCTCCCTCTCTCCAGCACCAACTGGCACAACAGCGGGTGCACTCTGGGCATTTACATAACCATGACATCATCCCCTAGCGCCACTCTGCACACTATGCTGCTAGCGAGGGAGGGAGGGAGGGAGGGAGGGAGGGAGGGAGGGAGGGAGGGAGGGAGGGAGGGAGGGAGGGAGGGAGGGAGGGAGGGAGGGAGGGAGGGAGGGAGGGAGGGAGGGAGGGAGGGAGGGAGGGAGGGAGGGAGGGAGGGAGCATCCTCTACCTGGTTCCCATTTCATGTACTTAGCATGTAGCAGAGATGGGAAGTAACAAAGTACTTCCCAAGTAATACTACATTAATGTACTTCAGTCGATTTTTATTGCATCATTGATGAGAACTCTACTATAATCTACTGTACTCTCTTGTACTCTGCTCTGCTGTAATCTACTGTTTTTGGCTTGTCAAAAAAATCTCAAAAAACGTGAGACAATGAGGAATTCCTCAGTAATGAGGAAGTGATATGAGATAGGGTGAAGCTTGACTTCACAGAGGAGAGACATGAAGAACATTATTTGACCCAGAAGGAGGAAGACTCAACAACAAGTGTCACAATACATTTCTCTGTGTGAGTGTGTAGGTGTGTCTGTGTGTGTGTGTAGGTGTAGGTGTGTCTGTGTGAGTGTGTAGGTGTGTCTGTGTGAGTGTGCGCTATCTAGTGGAGTTCAGACTGCAGCCATTTTGCAGACTGCTGAGAGATGCTCGGATCAGCTAATGATCACAGATATTGATTATTGATCAGCCAAGTCTGAAGACATCAGCCTGCCTTTCAGAGAGAGAGAGAGAGAGAGAGAGAGGCCGAGAGAGGCCGAGAGAGGCCGAGAGAGGCCGAGAGAGGCCGAGAGAGGCCGAGAGAGGCCGAGAGAGGCCGAGAGATGATCGACAACCACCAGTGTTTTTTTCACGGGTCTATTGACCAATTATCTGTTTACCTTATTGATCAGTTTCAGATGGACTCTGTGTGGCAGGGTGAAGGGACGTCACCTGACAGAACCACATGATCTACCTGTCTAACTTGCTTAGAGTCTGGCCAGCATCACTACTGTACACAAGGTCATGGGTGGGGACTGGGGACAGTCCACTGTCAATACCACCATGACTGTCGCCCTGGAAACTCAGCCGTCCCTCCAACCATCCCTTCCTCCCTCCATTGAGACAGGGTACCTTTGCTGAGTATCCTGGTGGTCTGCCCTTACACCAGCATTAGGGTCTTATCTCTTTCCCATTTGTATCCCTCCATTCAAAGAATGGACGACACCACTATGCCCCCCCCCTCCATCCCATAATAACTGACTGAACCCCCATGTTCCAGTCACCCCTCTTCCAGATACTCTGAGCCAATCTTTCCCTTCACATTCACTTACATGACTAAACGTCTGGCCTGTTACTGCACACCCTCCTCCTCCACCCACATGGCCTGTTACTGCACACCCTCCTCCTCCACCCACATGGCCTGTTACTGCACACCCTCCTCCTCCACCCACATGGCCTGTTACTGCACACCCTCCTCCTCCACCCACATGGCCTGTTACTGCACACCCTCCTCCTCCACCCACATGGCCTGTTACTGCACACCCTCCTCCTCCACCCACATGGCCTGTTACTGCACACCCTCCTCCTCCACCCACATGGGTAGAACCCTCCTGGCCAGGAGGACTGAGGAGGGGAGAAGTCTTTCAGCCCAGCATAATACATGGTTCTGCTGTGGACAGATATGGAGAGATAGAGAGGGAGAGGAGACTCACCCGCAAGTCCTCCGCCACTGTCTCCGTGGCCCTTCCGTTTCTGGAGGATGAAATAGGGATTTGCTCTTTCGGTGATCCACAGCGCCCCCGCCAGCAGAACCTCCTCGGGGTTGACCCACATCTTGTCCCGTATTTTGTTATGTTACATCGATTCCAGCTGCTTCAAGTTGCGCCTGTCAAATCAGACCGCTGATTCGGTTTTATGAGCTCAAGGCTGCCTATTCATACACGCACCATTGCACGACACCGTAGTGCAGTAACAGCCATATATTCTTATATTATAAGCTCGTAAAACGTTAATATTCGACGCATAAAGCGCGCAAGCAAATGATAAGATAGACGCTCCAAACTTACATAGACCCCGCGTGCTATTACCGTGTTCAAATCCTAACCGTGCGCGGTGACTGTCACGAACTGCAAGTCACACGTTCTTCTGAAGCGTTGCTTGATCATTGGAGTTGCATAGACTGCAGGGTTGGACGCGAAAAAAGGATTACATTGATAATTCTCTGCTGTTTTTCAAAGATGAAGTGAAGCGCGATGGATCAGTCTTTGTTGTTCATCTTCTACCGTCAAGACGCTGGCAGGTGCAATTCATTATGGCGCCGACGCTTCGTCGTTGTTACACACCTTTAGGCATACAAATTGTCAAAATAGCTCGACGACAATATATTACCACTCGTATTCGCGTTGTCACTGTTCTTCGGGGGAAAAGGGAAATCTAATAGTCAAAAGCTGCCTTTCACATCGAACAACAATAAATGCGACGCCTCCTCTCTAGCGCCGCTCTGCCGCACAGCATGAAAGCGCTGTATCAACACCGCGCGTCACGGAGTGGCCATATACCCACGTCATCTTGGTGGGAGGCGGTAATTCTGATGATAAAAGTGGTAGAGAAAATATGAATGACATATTAGCATATATATAAAACAACAAGCTTGGTTTCTTCTAAAGGGAAGGTCTATTACGACAGCAACTTAAAACGTTTTTTCACCGTTTGCGGTTATGTGTTGTATTATTTTATTAGAGCAACGCAACCTGTTCTCGTTTTTACCTTGATTGAAATTAGCTCAATTAGGATGAGTGGCATAAGGTCCACGCGCATTATTAAACTGAACCTTTTAGTAGAGTAACAGTAAAGACGTTTCTCATCTTTTTTTCCCAGTGGTTCCCTTCACTGATCGGTGAACAAGTTGGAGGCTTAGCCCATAGGGCATAAATCCTCCCCCACAGGTTAGGAAAGAATAAGGGGGACATTTTAAGACTAAAAACTTTTTTCATGTCGAGAAAGGAAACAGAACTACTTAAAAAAATGTTATGTTCAATAGGGTGCACTGATACCGCATTTTGAAAAATCCACTTGAGTTTTCAAATGAGTCACCGGCGACACCACAAATACGTTTTCCGAAAAACAAAATGTTGTTGACAACATATGCTGCGTTCATAAACTCCTATGTGGGGGTGAGATGGTGGAGGTATGACTCGGGTCTATTCTTTGACAGTATAATTACGGTGCGGCGGGGCTTGAAAGCGGACAAAACTAACACTGTAGTTCAGGTTTCACAGGCTGCGACCGCCTGCTGCTACGGTGGAGACACTTTCCCTCGCAAACCACAGTTTCATAAATCTGCAGAAAGCTCACTTTCTGTTCTCTGTGTGTGTGGAAGGCAGAGGTTGCCATTTGTGTGTGCGGGGGGAACACTGTACATACACAACCTTCTCATCCCACTAACCACACGGAGGGGTGTGTGTGTGTGACAGGGGATGGGTAAAGGTGAGCTTGCATTGGGGACGGCACCCACAAGAGTTCCATTATAAGTCAATGAGGATAAAACAACCTGTCTGTCTTGATATGTGTTGCACACATAGATATCTCCCCACAAGATGTCTCTCTCTGTTTCTCTCCTGTCTCTCTCTGTCCCTGTTGATCTCTCTCTGTCTGTTTTTTCCTCTCTCTCTCTGTCTCACAACAGGAATATCAGTTTCATAGCTTAGTGTCTGAAAATAACAACATCCCTATTTTGACATCCTTAAAACATTGGGGAAGTGATGCTTCATTGCATTTTCCAGGGAAAATCTAAAATGTAATTTCTGGTTGAAACCCCCAAAAGGAATAGGTAATATGAATGTTAGAAAGATACAACTGTACAAAAGTAAATGTAGGAATACAGGTCAATAACACAGGTCTGTCGTTCTGTGAACAATCCAAGACTTATCTGATATTGGGCTGCAGGGACAAACAACCAACCAATCAGTCTCAAACATCATCGATGATCAATGATCCACAATGATCAAACTCTGAAAGACTTTATATACTCAACAAAAAACTAGGACTGAGGGAAACACATGTTCCAGTTTCACGAACACTAATGTGAGTGTGCCCTTTGTGTATCTAACTGTATCTAGAACCAATGAAGAATGTCAGCCCTCTGGCAAAGATACAAACTGGTATCGGTTTAAGAGAAGATGGGATCTGATCTTTAAAGGTTACTTATGAAAAGCTTAATAAGAAGTTACTGTTGTAACTATAGCATCATTATAGGAAACGAGAGATGAAAGTTTAAATGTTTTTACTGAGAAACTAAACAAAATGTTTCCCGTCATCTTGGTCAGGAACTGGAACTGTCGGAGTAACAGATCAGAATTTCCCAGAACATCTTGGCTTGTTCATTCCCTCCTCTGGCTCATGGTGTTCACCTTTGGAGGGCAGGGCAGGGCGGGGCGGGGGAGGGCAGGGGAGAGATTCTATGAAAGGGTTTATTAAAGCCTGCTTCGTGCCTGGGTTCTTACATAAAGCTTATAGTGCCCTCTCCTGGTCACATGACAAACTGAGAGGCAAATCGAGGCTTGGCAATCATAAGAAGCAATTACAGCATCTGACCAGCAGAGGGCGATGTATGCTCACCTCTATCCTCTCACTCAGACTGCTTCCATGGGCAACAAACCCAAACCCTCACCCTGCAAAGCTGTTCCAACTGTTACCAAATAAAAGACACAATTATGTCAAGAAAACAACAAAGAATACACGTAAATAAATGTTTCCAATGCCCTTATAAAGCGTTAGATACTGGCTCCTTCCAGTCCTCAGGCTCTGCAGTGATGTAAACAGCACATGCTCCACATCCAGAACCCACAGGTCTGAAACTGGGTCAGCACCAAAACACACAATCTGAATCCTAAACCTACTTCTTTCCTTTCCTGGCTGACGTCACAGATCTATCATGACTAGAACAACTGCTAAACTTATTTACATCTCATCTATCTACACCTTGTCTACCTGACCACCCTAACTGTACCTGGTGGAGGCTGGGAGAGAGGAAGGCAGGGAGGAAGAGAAAGATGGAAGTATTTTGTTATTGAAGGCTTTCTAGACAACCTCGCAAGAGGAAATGCATCTTCGTTTAACATTCTCTAACCCTAACCTCTCCTGTCAGCAACCGCACTTATTCCACTCCTCCAAAAGATAACAACCTCCCTCTCCTTCTTCCTGTTTCACCCCCGTCCTTCCAAAGCTCCCCTCTCTTCTGACAGGAACACTAAAGCCATCAAGTCCTGGTTGATTCCCCCTCAGGACTAGCATCCACCCCCCTGTCTTCACAGCAGGACAGGAATCCCATCTCCCAGACGTGCGCCCAGGTGGGTGCGACCTGCTAAGTTTTCCCCAGGGAAACAAGAACAGATGGACTGGAGACCAGGCCATACATCGTAACAGGACTCGGGTGGGTGTGTCATGGTGGAATGTTGTGTAGCAGCTGTGTGTGTGGGGGTAGGGTCCCAGCCCTGTTGTTGCATAACAGCCAGCTGTCCTTGGAGCTTGGGGTCTAGGATCACGGTGCCTGGTGACACGTATAAGGACTGTACACTGTAATGACGTCACAGGACCCTGGTGTTTACAGCAACACCTGCTGCAGATATAGCTGTAGCTGTATGGGGGGAAAGAGAACTAAATTAATTTAGCCAACACATTCTTTAACTCTGTGTTTATAATTTAATTTCAGACATAATTGTGCGGTTGTTGCATTATTGTAATGCATTTTTTTCCACTGCATGTTACAGGTGAATGGATGTCTATCCTATATTGTACAATTGTAAGTGATGTGCTTGTTAATGTTTATGAATGTCTCTTAATCGTGCTAATGATGGATTTTAGAATATTTGTAACCTTTTAATGATTCATAAGAGTATTAAGTGCTTAGGACTTTTAATAATGGAGATGAGTATTAAGCACTTCAGAGAAATGTCTTAACTATGCAATTCGGACGTCAGTCTGCGATGTTGGTTTAATAAAGATTGAATTGAATAATTTCTAACATGTATTCATTTACATAACTGCACTCAACTATGGAGTGGGTAGTAATAGTTAAATAAATACAAATTGGTGAAACTGCCAGAATAAAAACACGAGGCGATAAGCTGTAAAAAAAATAATAAAATGTATTTAACTTTACAATTGTTGACCCATACGTACACGTGCAACAGGGTAGGGAAACAGTCTATAGCATCAATAAGGTTTGAATATATATAGTTATACACATATTCCTTTATATAACAAAATAAACAATGCTGTAGACCTCTGCAGGTTACATTGTACATGTCTGTAACAAACACCCATTCAAACATGTCTGTAACAAACACCCATTCAAACTCCCACAACTGCTATCGAGCACTCACATTCACACATTCACACATCCTCACATCCTCATCTCAAAGACGAAGCCTAAACTTTAGTTTAAAAACAAATTACGCGAATAAAGATTCTCGCTGTTGAAAGTGCTTTCAAGTTCTAGACAAGGATTTTTTAGTGTGAGCAAAACAGCCCATCCAGTCACTACTGGATACCTCTTCCTTAGCAACAAGGTACAGTGTATTGAACGGCACTCATTACTCATTTTTCTTCTTTTAAGTGGAGGGTGTCTTCCTCAAGTGTTAAAGTGCTTTCTAGTGTTTCATCCAGAGAAGAAAGAGACAAGCTCAGAGAAATAAAACAAGTAAATAATCAACAAACCTCTCTTACTCATTTTACCTGAAATAATCAAATTATTGATCACTTACAACTGACTAAACACAGTCTTTAGTATTACACATGCTTTATTTACGACACTTAAGTAATTAAATGTTGTAATGACCGGAAATGGATAATCCTTTCAATGCTGTGTACCAGCCCACAGTCTCTCTATACGGTCTAAGGTGGCCTGGTTAATCTCACCCAGTATGACCAGGGACTGAACCAGAAGACCAGGGACTGACCCAGTATGACCAGGGACTGACCCAGTATGACCAGGGGCTGACCCAGTATGACCAGGGGCTGACCCAGTATGACCAGGGGCTGACCCAGTATGACCAGGGACTGACCCAGTATGACCGGGGACTGGCCCAGTATGACCAGGGACTGACCCAGTATGACCAGGGACTGACCCAGTATGACCAGGGGCTGACCCAGTATGACCAGGGGCTGACCCAGTATGACCAGGGACTGACCCAGTATGACCAGGGGCTGACCCAGTATGACCAGGGGCTGACCCAGTATGACCAGGGGCTGGCCCAGTATGACCAGGGACTGACCCAGTATGACCAGGGGCTGGCCCAGTATGACCGGGGGCTGGCCCAGTATGACCGGGGGCTGACCCAGTATGACCGGGGGCTGACCCAGTATGACCGGGGACTGACCCAGTATGACCAGGGGCTGACCCAGTATGACCAGGGGCTGACCCAGTATGACCAGGGACTGACCCAGTATGACCAGGGGCTGACCCAGTATGACCAGGGGCTGACCCAGTATGACCAGGGACTGACCCAGTATGACCAGGGGCTGACCCAGTATGACCAGGGACTGACCCAGTATGACCAGGGGCTGACCCAGTATGACCAGGGACTGACCCAGTATGACCAGGGGCTGACCCAGTTTGACCAGGGACTGACCCAGTATGACCAGGGGCTGACCCAGTATGACCAGGGGCTGACCCAGTATGACCAGGGACTGACCCAGTATGACCAGGGGCTGACCCAGTATGACCAGGGACTGACCCAGTATGACCAGGGGCTGACCCAGTATGACCAGGGGCTGACCCAGTATGACCAGGGACTGACCCAGTATGACCAGGGGCTGACCCAGTATGACCAGGGGCTGACCCAGTATGACCAGGGACTGACCCAGTATGACCAGGGAGACACATCCAAGCATTGCCAAAGCTCTAACAGAGAAACTGAGGGGTTCATACTTTCAGCTCAACCTTTTTATGTGGTCGCTGTGCTTTACCAACAAACAGAGAACGGATGGAGTAGAGAGAAAGGACAGAGAGACAGGAGCAGAGCGGAGGGAGAAAGGCAGAGAGGGGGGGGGGCGAAGAGGAAGGGAGATAGAAGACATAGATGTCTTTAATGAATGGGGAGTCGGATCGATTCCCCGCCGTGCTATATGACGTTGTGTCCTTGGGCAAGGCACTTCACCCTACTTGCCTCGGGGGGAATGTCCCTGTACTTACTGTAAGTCGCTCTGGATAAGAGCGTCTTCTAAATGACTAAATATAAATGTAAACCTTAAGTATTATGGGAACGTAGATGGCGAATAAACCAGATTGTGATTCTGAGAGATGGGTTAGGATTAGGGTTAGGGTTAGATGACTTAGGGCTTATCTTCACACACCTCCTGATCCTGAGTACATGTTTCTATGGAAACCAAAGATCCAATTTCTAACCCCGACAAAATATAGATAATAAATATGAAGCTTTTAATCTAGCCTAGCTGATCTCTGACACTAGCCTAGCTGATCTGACACTAGCGTAGCTGGGGTCTGGACAGCAGCCGCAAAATCTCTGACACTAGTTTCTTCATTGTGCTAAATGGGGCGAACCTTCAGAACCACTCTATGTTAATGTTTAATGGAGAAAAAACATTCAAACAAATATTAGAAATCTATCATGGGCACCCTCTCAGGTAAACAATCCAATAGGAGCTAGTCAGTAATGTCTAAGCTTTGGTAGTAGAAGACTATATATGTTGGCCATTCATTCTGTTATTCTTCACTGACTGGCGAGGAGAGGTAGCCTGGCTCTGCCCTCCTACGTACTTCCGCTCAATTTGAATTTTGCTTCTGTACTAGGTCTGGGAGCTCGGCTCTGAAGTTGGTTTCCAGAAACTATTTTTTTGTAGGTCCAATCGGCAAACCGAGGGAGTGGCTGAGAACGATTACGTTAATGTCGTGCACTAGTTTGAGCAATTCAGTAATGGCGGCGGAGAAAGATGCGAGCGAAACAATTCTGCGGTTGTGGCAACGCTGTCGAATATCCATAGGTTAAAGCCGGAGCAAGAACATTCCTTGCTGAGTTTTGTTGGTGGCCATGATGTTGTAGCCCTCCTCCCCACGGGGTTCGGGAAAAGTTTGATTTTCCAGCTACAGCAGCTAGCTCCGTTACAGTAGTGGTGAAGGAGTTGGCTAAGGCGAACACTTGCGATTGGTTATGGCAAATCAGAGTGGCTCTGGGCAGATCCAATAGTTTTAAACTTCAACAGAGGACCCGCCTTCAAGGAAGTTAACGTTTGTCAATGGAGCGATCCCAGACCTTCTGTACAAATGAAATGTACGAGGGTCTGGTTAGGACCAGGCTAGAGGAGAGGGGGAGTGTGGGTAATAATATGTGCTTTTAATGCAGTTGCTAGGTGACCCTAACGCTAACCCTTAGTCAGACAAACTGACACAAGCTAGCATGTGTGCTAACACTATGTTAGCACCAGCAAACAGGACAAGGGTAGCTTATCTATTGTAAAGCGGACAAACTTAACAGAAGCAACCATAACGAATAATCCTGTTCTGTAAAAATAGCTTAAACCACAAAAACAGCCTTTTTACAAACAGCACAAGAGCTTGTTTTCGACGGGGGAGGTTTCTGGCGGGTCAATGGCTTGTCGTCGTGGATACAGTCATGGTACCTCTGGTCCTCATGCTAGTGTCCCCTGCTAGTGTCCCTGCTAGTGTCCCCTGCTAGTGTCCCCTGCTAGTGTCCCCTGCTAGTGTCCCCTGCTAGTGTTCCTGCTAGTGTCCCTGCTAGTGTTCCTGCTAGTGTCCCTGCTAGTGTCCCCTGCTAGTGTCCCCTGCTAGTGTCCCCTGCTAGTGTCCCCTGCTAGTGTTCCTGCTAGTGTCCCTGCTAGTGTTCCTGCTAGTGTTCCTGCTAGTGTCCCTGCTAGTGTCCCCTGCTAGTGTCCCCTGCTAGTGTCCCCTGCTAGTGTCCCCTGCTAGTGTCCCTGCTAGTGTCCCCTGCTAGTGTCCCCTGCTAGTGTCCCCTGCTAGTGTCCCCTGCTAGTGTCCCCTGCTAGTGTCCCCTGCTAGTGTCCCCTGCTAGTGTCCCTGCTAGTGTTCCTGCTAGTGTGTGTGGAAAGTTTGTGCTTATGAAGCGTGTAGTCGTAGCTGACATCATGTCCAGCCTTGGTCGCCCCAGCGATTGTCAGCAGGCCTGAGCTGGAGATGAGGCCTTCTAGCATCGTGTCCAGTTGTGCCTAAAACCAGTTGTGCACCAAAACATGTTTGTGGTGAACACTTCTAACATGTTTGTGGTGAACACTTCTAACATGTTTGTGGTGAACACTTCTAACATGTTTGTGGTGAACACTTCTAACATGTTTGTGGTGAACACTTCTAACATGTTTGTGGTGAACACTTCTAACATGTTTGTGGTGAACACTTCTAACACTTGGATACAAATACGATGCCTGACACCTGTTCAGTAGAGGTAAACTTGTGTTAGTAAAGTTTAGCTTTAAAACACAGGCGTGACAATGATTTGGGATTTGCCATTTGGAATTGATAAGAATGCTGGTGGGAACACACACATACCGGATGCAAACTCCTACAGAACAAAACTGGATCAATCACTTTATCAATGTCTACATGGGTCTTCCTCTGGGGTTAGTAAAGCCAGGTGGATAGGCCCTCGGTGTGTGTTCTCGCAAACATTGGCAGTGATCTTTTACAGACAAATCTGGAACGGTCACGGTTTCCATGGCGCTTAACATGTGAGGTCGCCACGGCAACAAACGGTAAACTACAAGCCCCGCCCATGGGAGCGAACACTGGAGCTGTGGTTGGGCTGCTTGATTTCCCTGGCAAACCCACTAAGGGGGGTGGAGGAGGAGGGAGGGTTGTTGCAGGTCACGTGCGGGTGGCCCACCCTGGCAGCACGGAGGAACCACTGTGTTGGTGGGTGTTGCACTGGGAGGGTCCGCTGCTCCACGCCCCAAAGCTGCCCCTCTGGAACCTCGTTTCCGCAGCGACCCGTGCCTCCTGCTCGGCTGTGATTGGCTCATGACTTGACCTGGTGACTCTGCAGCTGGATGGACAGCTCTGCGGTGGACACGCCCACCTCGGCCCTGCCCACGTCTGCCACTATGAGGGATCTGTCTGAATCACCTGCAACAGAGAGAGACAGGAGCAACTGGTCAGTACCTGGTCAACCTTGACACAAAATGGACGCCTCATGCAAAAGGTAAGGATAGGGGCCACTAATCAGCAACAAGGCACAAAATGGCCACCCCACACAACTGGAAAAAGGTATCATGTCAGGACTACAGCCATGTCAGGAGGAGCCCTGAGCCCACAGAAAGAGACCATGGGGAAAACTATGAGGGAACAAATCAGTTCCTACAGCGCTAGCCTCCCTCACACTCCCACAGCGCTAGCCTCGTTACAAGGGCTCGCTCCAGACCACCAGTAGCGACCGCAGCTTGCATGCGGCAGCCATCGAGGGCCTCTTCAGTCCCTGACAGCAGCTCACGCCCGCGAGGCCTCGTCCCGCTGTGACGAATCACCAACACGGCTCATCCCTCACTCTGACAGA
The DNA here is from genome assembly GCF_054491055.1 of Hypomesus nipponensis. Lineage (NCBI taxonomy): Eukaryota > Metazoa > Chordata > Actinopteri > Osmeriformes > Osmeridae > Hypomesus > Hypomesus nipponensis. Next base: position 19,607,152 of record NC_140382.1, on the reverse strand, counting down.
CCCAGGCCCTTGCTACACCGGCAGCGGCCGTCCGGCGAGACCACCGACGTCGTTCATCTCACTGCTGTCAGGAGACGGGAGCTCGCAACAAAAGCCTTGTTATCTCCGGAGTTAATTACAGACACGGGACGACAACAACAACGGCACAGAAGACAACGAGGCTGTGAAGGAGCCAGCAAGAGCCGCTGCTGCTGACATACTGTGTATGTTTGCAGCAATTTGCTTGTTGTGAAACAACAGGAAATCCATCAGCCATTTAGGATTTAGCATAATGGAGGACAAAGACTACTGGCTCACAAAGCACTGCTACAATCAGGTTCTTCAGTTGCTTCTATATGACAGAAATGATTTAAATAAACGCACAGAGAGAGAGAGAGAGAGAGAGAGAGAGAGAGAGAGAGAGAGAGAGAGAGAGAGAGAGAGAGAGAGAGAGAGAGAGAGAGAGAGCGAGAGAGAGAGAGAGAGAGAGAGAGAGAGAGAGAGAGAGATGCTGAATGTTAAAACTGCGGTGGCTCCTCATCGTCTTGGTTTCATAGACATCAGAGGGTGAGGCAGTTTGTCTGTGTGTGTGTGTGTGTTTCCTAAAAGGTCTAGGTAGCAGCAGGACTGCTGGTCAAGCCGGGACATGCTCCAAGTGATGCCAGCTGCTATTCACTGAGGAGGACTTGATAGATACAGATACAGAGAGACATATAAAGAGTGGGGGGAGAGAGAGAAAGAGAGGGGGGAGAGAGAAAGAAAGAGAGGGGGGAGAGAGAGGGAAAGAGAGGGGGGAGAGAGAGAGAAAGAGAGGGGGGAGAGAGAAAGAAAGAGAGGGGGGAGAGAGAGAGAAAGAGAGGGGGGAGAGAGAAAGAAAGAGAGGGGGGAGAGAGAGAAAGAGAGGGGGGAGAGAGAGGGAAAGAGAGGGGGAGAGAGAAAGAAAGAGAGGGGGGAGAGAGAGAGAAAGAGAGGGGGGGGGAGAGAGAAAGAGAGGGGGGGGGAGAGAGAAAGAGAGGGGGGAGAGAGAGAAAGAGAGGGGGGAGAGAGAGAGAAAGAGAGGGGGGAGAGAGAGAGAAAGAGAGGGGGGGGGAGAGAGAAAGAGAGGGGGGGGGAGAGAGAAAGAGAGGGGGGAGAGAGAGAAAGAGAGGGGGGAGAGAGAGAGAAAGAGAGGGGGGAGAGAGAGAGAAAGAGAGGGGGGGGGAGAGAGAAAGAGAGGGGGGGGAGAGAGAAAGAGAGGGGGAGAGAGAGAAAGAGAGGGGGGAGAGAGAGAGAAAGAGAGGGGGGGAGAGAGAGAGGGGGGGTAATTATGACATGAGAGTAAGATAGGCGAGAAAGAGAGGAAGCAGAACACTACTTCTCTGCCGGTTTCACCTGGCGCACACCAACTCTGCTCCCTCCTCCCTGTGTACTGGTATCTAACCCTGGATACGAGTGGAGAGATCAGTATGGATCAGCCCTGTTCTCTGCCCTGTTCTCTGCCCTGTTCTCTGCCCTGTTCTCTGCCCTGTTCTCTGCCCTGTTCTCTGCCCTGTTCTCTGCCCTGTTCTCTGCCCTGTTCTCTGCCCTGTTCTCTGGGCAGCAACGTTTCGTAAGCTAAACCTCACAAAGGTAAACACTTCAGGGAAGTATGGAGAGGGGATAACTTTTTGTTTTACTGCCCAGGACAGCATCGTTGACAGGCTACAATCAGGCTAATGTACAAGCTTATGACAAATAGCCCCTGTGTGTCGCTACCACGCCAGAAGTTACGACTCAGCAATATGCTGTGCAACGCACAAATCCCCCTTCCCCTGCCCCCCCCTTCAGAACCCAGTAAGACCTGGATCCTGGCAGAGCAGAATGAGCAGGGGTAGCAGGCAAGTGTGAGAGAGATGTTGTGCTGCAGGTACACAGGTACAGGTTCTGCAGGAGTTGACGCGATGTGAGCAGTGTGATCTGGGAGAGAGCTAGCTAGCTGCAGGAGAAATGTCCCTCCCTCCCTCCCCTCCTCTTTGTCCCTCCCCTCTCTTCCATACTCACTCCTAGAGATGTGTTGTGCTTCCAGGGCCCCCGCCGTCTCCCCCTCGGCCTCCGCCTCAGTCTCCGCCTCCCTCCCCACCGGGTCCAGCACCACGGAGCTGTTGTTCACCGTCACATCGCTGGCGCCTGTGGCGGCGTTGGTGGGCGGGCCTAGGGACGTCTCGTAGTCCTGGGGAATCTCATCCAGGCAGTCTGCGTTAGACTGCGGAGGACAACACGGAGGCTGGTCTGACCCCTCTGACCATGTTAACCATGCTAGCTGCCCCCCGCATCCCTGTTAACCATGCTAGCTGCCCCCTACATCCATGTTAACCATGCTATCTGCCCCCCGCATCCATGTTAACCATGCTAGCTGCCCCCCGCATCCATGTTAACCATGCTAGCTGCCCCCTACATCCATGTTAACCATGCTATCTGCCCCCCGCATCCATGTTAACCATGCTAGCTGCCCCCTACATCCCTGTTAACCATGCTATCTGCCCCCCGCATCCCTGTTAACCATGCTAGCTGCCCCCCACACCCCTGACCCTTACTCACCGGGATCCCCAGGGCCTTCAGGATGTTCATCTTACACATGGGACACGTCCGGTGCTCCAGCAGCCACGGGTCCACACAGTGCTTGTGGAACACATGCCTGGTAACACACACACACACAGATCAATACAGGAAATCCTTCTGGGGTGATAATCCTGGTGATGGATGTGTCCCAGCAGCGCCAGGCTGACCTGCAGGGCAGGACGCGGACCAGGTCATTAGCTCTGTAGCCCTCGATGCACACCGCACAGTCCGACTCTGTCTCCTGCAACACACAGGACAGAACACCGGGTCTTTTTCTCAGAGCCTGACAGGGTCATTGTCTCTGAGGTCCACTCTGAGGTCAGTTATCAATCACGTTGGCATGGCTACGCAACAGGCTGCTCCTGTGAAACATGTCAGTAGATCCGATTATGTGTCGTCTGGAAACCTGGCAACCCCCAGTTGTCTAGAAACCCCCGACCGACCGACCAATCAAGGCCAAACTGTTAGAGGAGTCTCTCTGGTTGATGATTCAGGAGCACATTTGATGACAAGCCTGAGAATAATGACTTCTACACCCACTTGTTTATAAAAGCAGTTATTCTAGTGGGGGCGGAGGGGTCTGTGTTATGGTTAACTCTCTCTGGGCTACGGATGTAGCGGTACTAGCATCTCACTGCTCTCCAGGTCCTTGAGCTGCTAACTGTAAAAATCTGACCGTTCTATCTGCCTCGGGAATTCACTGTGGTCGTCATGAGTGCAGTCTACATCCCCCCAGGCAGACAAGGCCGCTGCTTTGGATGAACTGGATGGGATTATCAATGGTCTGGAAAATATGCACCCAGAGGCAGCCTTCATTGTTGTTGGTGATTTCAACAGAGCTAACATGAAGAAAGTCCTGCCCAAGTACTATCAGCATATTGACTTCTTCACACGCGGAGACCAGATCCTTGACCATTGTTATACAGCATTCAAGGGCAGTTACAAACCCCTCCACCGCCCTGCTTTTGGGAAGGCTGATCACACCTCCATTCATCTCCTCCCCGCATATGAACAAAAGCTTAAACAGGTCAGACCGGTTGAGAGGTCTGTTCACCTATGGAGTGACGAGTGTGTGGCGACCCTCCAGGACTGCTTTGACACCACTGACTGGCTGATGTTCAAGGAGGCAGCAGATGGGGACATTAACGAATACTCAGACACTGTTTCCAGCTACATCCAACACTGCATAGATGACGTTGTCCCCAAGAAGGTTGTCCGGTCTTTCCCAAATCAGAAGCCCTGGGTTGATGCCGTGGTCCGGGCCAAGCTGAGAGCCTGCACTGTCGCCTTTAACTCTGGGGACCCTGATGAGTACAGGAAGGCCAGATACGACCTTCTGAAGGCCATCAAAGCAGCAAAAAGAGTTTACAGGACCAAGGTGGAGTCCAGCTACCATGGCTCTGACCCCAGGCGCATGTGGAGTGGACTTAAAGCCATTACTGACTACAAAGGGAGAGGCTCCAGTGAGATCCAGTCCTCTGTCCTACTGCCAGACGAGCTGAACTCCTTCTACGCTCGCTTTGAGAGGGACAGTGACCCCCCTGCAGTGGAGCTACCTGAAGGACAAGCCAGTGGTGTGCCTACACTAACTGTAGCCGAGGTGAGACTGTGCTTTAAGAAGATCAACCCTCGCAAGGCACCTGGCCCAGACGGCATATCAGGTAGGGCCCTCAGAGGCTGCGCTGACCAGCTGGCAGGGGTCTTCAGTGACATCTTCAACCTCTCCCTTAACCTGTCTTTACTCCCCACCTGCTTCAAGAGGACCACCATTATCCCTGTGCCCAAGAACACCAAGGTCACCTGCATGAACGACTATCGCCCGATAGCACTGACCTTTGTCATCATGAAGTGCTTTGAGCGGCTAGTCAAATCATTCATCTGCTCCTCGCTGCCCCCCACCCTGGACCCTATGCAGTTTGCATACCGGTCCAACAGGTCTACAGACGATGCCATCGCTCTGACTATGCACACCGCTCTCTCTCACCTGGACAAGGGGAATACGTATGTGAGGATGCTGTTCATTGACTACAGCTCTGCATTCAACACCATCATCCCCTCCAGACTGGTCTCCAAGCTTGTGGACCTGGGACTAAGCACCTCCCTCTGCAAGTGGATCTTCCACTTCCTGACGGGGAGGCCACAGGTGGTGAGAATCGGTGACCGCACCTCATCTGTACTGATCACCAACACAGGCACCCCCCAGGGCTGTGTGCTCAGCCCTCTCCTGTTCTCCTTGTTCACTCACGACTGTGCGGCAACGCACAGCTCCAACCTCCTTGTTAAGTTTGCTGACGACACAACCATCGTGGGCCTCATCTCTGACAGTGACGAGTCAGCCTACAGAGAGGAGGTTGACACCCTGACATCATGGTGTCAGGACAATAACCTCTCTCTCAACATCAGCAAGACCAAGGAGATGATTGTGGACTATAGGAGGCGGCAGGAGGAGGAGCATGCACCCCTACTCATCAACGGATCTGAAGTGGATAAGGTCAGCTGCTTCAAGTTATTCGGGGTGAACATCAGCAACGACCTCACCTGGTCTGTTCACACAGACAAGGTGGTTAAAGCGGCCCGTAAGCGCCTTTTCTTCCTGAGGAGACTGAAGAAGTTTGGTATGGACTCAGTCATCCTCACTAACTTTTACAGATGCACTATAGAGAGCATTCTGACTGGTTGTATTACAGTGTGGTATGGGAGCTGCACAGACAGGGACTGCAAGGCCCTACGAAGTGTGGTCTGTTCTGCTGAGTTCATCATCGGCAGGAAGCTCCCAGCCGTACAGGACACCTACCACACACGTTGCCTAAGGAAAGCCGGCAGGATTCTAGGAGACTGTTCCCACCCATCCTTCAGTCTCTTTACCCCATTGCCTTCTGGCAGATGTATTGCAGCATTCGGTCGCGCACATGCAGACTGGACAACAGTTTCTACCCAAGGGCCATCAGGCTTCTGAATGGACACTGATATGGACATTGATTTACTGCACACTAGTCCCTTAAATACTGTCACTTTCAGCTACTGGTTGCTCTATCAGTAACATTGCACTACTGTACCTCGCCACCAGGCTCCTGTATGGTCATTGACATAGTCACTGATCTGCAATTTTGCACTATTGTACTGTACTCCACTTAGGTTAGAATAGGTTGAAGGGTTTAAATAGGTTTTATGTACATTTAGGGTTAGTATAGTGTACTATTTATTCTTATCTGTAATTTAGGAAGTTTTAGTATTAAGGTTAGTATAGTCGATTATTTATTGCTATCTGTATATTTAGGAAGTTTCACTTATTCAAGCTCAGCATAGATGTATATTATGTTCCGTGTACTTATATGTTATGTTATGCCAGGTGCTTGCGTTGTCTTGTCTTAAGAATGTCAGTGCCCAGTCTGACCTGGTGTTGTTCTGTGTATCTGACAAATAACAGACTTGGGCTTACTGCCCAAACACAAGAGTAGTTAAGGTGAAATAAAAAATACCTCATCTCCCTTCCTCACAGTCCGAACCTGCAGCTTGCTGATGGCCTTCTTAGCAGCATCTCCCAGACGCCTCTGAAAACACAAAACAGCAAAAGACGGATAAGACGACACCAACCCATGGGAGAGAAATGTGAGGAGTCAAACTGAAGAACCGTGCGGTGGAAGGTGAAACTGTCCTCTAAACATGATCGTGATTAGCAGATGGTTATAAATCAAACGTGAATTCAATTTGTGATTGAATAATAGACCAGTAGGGTGTAGGAGAGAGAGGGACCAGTAGGGTGTAGGACAGAAAGATACCAGTAGGGTGTAGGAGGGAGAGACCAGTAGGGTGTAGGAGGGAGAGAGACCAGTAGGGTGTAGGAGGGAGAGAGACCAGTAGGGTGTAGGAGAGAGAGGGACCAGTAGGGTGTAGGACAGAAAGATACCAGTAGGGTGTAGGAGGGAGAGACCAGTAGGGTGTAGGAGAGAGATACCAGTAGGGTGTAGGAGGGAGAGACCAGTAGGGTGTAGGAGAGAGAGACCAGTACGGTGTAGGAGGGAGAGAGACCAGTAGGGTGTAGGAGGGAGAGAGACCAGTAGGGTGTAGGAGGGAGAGACCAGTAGGGTGTAGGAGGGAGAGAGACCAGTAGGGTGTAGGAGGGAGAGAGACCAGTAGGGTGTAGGAGGGAGAGAGACCAGTAGGGTGTAGGAGGGAGAGAGACCAGTAGGGTGTAGGAGGGAGAGAGACCAGTAGGGTGTAGGAGGGAGAGACCAGTAGGGTGTAGGAGGGAGAGAGACCAGTAGGGTGTAGGAGGGAGAGACCAGTAGGGTGTAGGAGGGAGAGAGACCAGTAGGGTGTAGGAGGGAGAGACCAGTAGGGTGTAGGAGGGAGAGAGACCAGTAGGGTGTAGGAGGGAGAGACCAGTAGGGTGTAGGAGGGAGAGACCAGTAGGGTGTAGGAGGGAGAGACCAGTAGGGTGTAGGAGAGAGAGAGAGACCAGTAGGGTGTAGGAGGGAGAGACCAGTAGGGTGTAGGAGGGAGAGAGAGACCAGTAGGCCTATACAGGTACATCATGAGAAGATGCCAGGCTCAGTGATTGCTGTGTCAACAGTGGAGACGGGCGGGTGTGTTAGATGAGAGAGGCCTGGGGGCCCTTCTGCTGGCTCACCCGTTCAGAGTCTTATCTGTCTATGTGTGTGTCTAGGTGTGTGTGGGGACCTGCTGTGTGTGTGCGTGTACCTGGTTGCGGTCGCGAGCGTTGGCGTATCTGAACCTCTGGATGTAGTAGAAGACGAGCCAGGCGAGGGAGATGATCATCAGCACGATGAACGAGATGGACACGAACACCACCGACGTCCTGCTCACGTACTTCTGCAGGTTACGCGTTCCTATGGTGATGTGCATGGTTACCGAGACGTTGCGCTCCAGCAGGGCGGCGACCTCGCGACCTTTAGGCTCCGGGATCATGATGGCTACCACGTCTCCCGTACCTGATAGTGGACACACACAGACAGAAGGGTGAGGTGAAACCCCGAGCAGAGCAGGATAACTGGCTCGCTGTTTCAGTGAGGTGAAACCCCGAGCAGAGCAGGATAACTGGCTCGCTGTTTCAGTGAGGTGAAACCCCGAGCAGAGCAGGATAACTGGCTCGCTGTTTCAGTGAAACCAAACGACACACCATTAACCCTAACCCTACTGCAACACTAACTTTAAACTAGCAACACTATAGTCTGTTTATATTCAGAGAGGCAACAGCAAAGAGTCTGACTGAAGAGACTGAAAGTGTGTGTTTGTCTGTCTATAGTCTCTAGGGCAGCCCGCCAGACACACGGCATTCTGGGATACCCTTGCTCGCCAAGCAGAACTAGAGCCAAGATTGTTACATTACCATACCCTGGGGTGAACTACCCAGAGATGGAGAGAGAGATGGAGAGATATGGAAGGGTGGATAGATGGATAAAGATGGAGAGATGGAGAGAGAGAGAGATGGAGAGAGAGAGATACACAGAGATGGAGAGATTGAGGGAGGGAGAGAGATATGGCAGGGTGGTAGTTGCTAAATGTACGCACGTAAGAGAGGCTGATAGTGGAAAACGTTACAAAGATCTCCAGGTAAACAGGGACAGAATTATGTTGTTGCTGGTCGATGTTATCATGTTGCTTGGATACTGTGCAGACAGCCACTGGTTCGAGAGGTCTTCAGCTGAGCTTCAGACTCAAGGTTTTAGTGGCCATGGATATCTGGGTACGTGTGTGGTCTGTGTGTGTCTATGTGTGTATGTGGTCCCTCAAAAGGAACAAAGATTAATACGGACAGAATAAAAATTCTCTCTTCAGTTGGGTCCGCTAACTCCTTGATAGCATGCCTTGCTAACCAGGTGACTGAACATAGTTTTAATCCCTGATCCTTCACTCCTGTTCTGCACAACACCCACCAGGATAGCTGCTGTTTGCTCTGTGAACATACAGAAATATATGGAGTAATATTGACCTAGCCAGACTCAGGGCTAACCAGGACAGAGTATTCTCCTCTTGTAGAAACACAGCAAGATGCTGCAAGCTGGAGGGAACAGGGTGTGTGTGTGCAGACACTCAGTTTTTGAGGTGTGCGCTAAGCTAACTCCTTCAGTGATGAGCACAGTTTTAGCGAGCAGACAGGGCTGTAGCATCAGTCTAGCTGAGGGTCATGTAGCTGGTTAGCAACACTGATTAGCATGACATAGACCAATAGACCAGCCTCCCCTACAGCTAAAATGAGCCCTAGACATGACTGTTAGATGTAGTGTGTGGTAACTATGCCACAACTGAAGCCTAAGGGGCTAAAGGCAGGCAGATCTCTGGAGTCCCCAGACATTGTGAGCCCCTGGCTCTCCCTTCTCCTCTCTCCACCTCCTCCATCATTTTGATCTCAGCCAATCTCTTTTCCCTCTTTTACCTCTCCTCCTCCCCCTCTTCCCCCCTGTCCTCCTCCATCTGCTCATCTGGGTATGACTTGTGGCTGGAAGCAGGCCAGCAGTTCCCAAAAATAGCTTTTCATCTTTCAGGAGGTAACGAAGGATGGCCCTGTCCCCACACGCCAGTCTGACGGGCTGGGATGGTGATTGGGGGGGGGATCAGCAGACACAGTAAGATCATTGGTTGCCTCATCCTGTTCATTCAACTCCAGTAAGGCAGCTTGCGTCAGGTCGCGTCAGGCAGTGTTTTGTTGACAGAGTGAACGATGCAGGTTTCTCTCTGGTGTTACACTAAGCCAGGAAGTCCAGTGAACAGTACTACAGCTCCTAGCCACATCCATCTTTACACATGGGGACCTATGATAGGATGGGATTGTCACTTTAACACCTCATGAGGAAAAAATGCGTTAAGAGTCTTCTCTCTATTTTTCTTCACTCTCTCTCTCTCCCTCCTCTCTTTCTCCCTCTACCCCCTAGAGACACCAGTTATCTCTGCTCTGGAGAGACATGCTCTAGAGACACCGGTTACCTCTGCTCTGGAGAGACCTGCTCTAGAGACACCGGTTACCCCTGCTCTGGAGAGACCTGCTCTAGAGACACCAGTTACCTCTGCTTTGGAGAGACCTGCTCTAGAGACACCGGTTACCTCTGCTCTGGAGAGACCTGCTCTAGAGACACCGGTTACCTCTGCTCTGGAGAGACCTGCTCTAGAGACACCGGTTACCTCTGCTCTGGAGAAACCTGCTCTAGAGACACCGGTTACCTCTGCTCTGGAGAGACCTGCTCTAGAGACACCAGTTACCTCTGCTCTGGAGAGACCTGCTCTAGAGACACCGGTTACCTCTGCTCTGGAGAGACCTGCTCTAGAGACACCAGAGATGGGGATACCTTGCAGGCCTACACACAGTTTTATGGTGGTTTACTGTTTAACACAGTGATAACATGTAGTCAAGTTACACACAGAGACATACATACATTCCTACAGGTGGTAGTTTTATGATGGCTGACCTGTTGCTTAATTCAAAATGAAAATGTTCTTTTCAAACGTCTACTCAACAAGGGACCGTAAAACAGCTATTTGTTGAAGGCACTGATCGACGTTTGACAGCTATTTCTTGATACTTATAAAGAGACGGCCACCAAGGCAATAGGTTGGTCCGCAGAACCACAGCACAACGATTACAGAGAAGCCTATAGCTACCTACCCGTAGCACCTTCTCCAATTGTAACTTCTAGTCCTCTGTTGACGGGTGAAGTCACAGTCTCTTACCTGCATGGGGCATCGTTATGGTGTCGTTGGCGTTACTGGAGCCCACGTTATAAATGATCACTGCAGACGCGTTGCGGTTCGCGGCGTTGCGAATTTTATCCCGGTATGTGCAATTGCCTGCAGAAATCAAGGCTACCCATGCACCGCCATGGACAGGTACCGGGAATTTAACGTTCGGGTCACACGCTTGTCTCTCGTAAGACGGCATCAACACAAACCCACGAGCTTCTTTCTTTGGGGAATGCTCCCCGTAACGGCCACATTCGGTCTTCTCCGTTTTTATTTCTGAAGTCACTGGGTCCAGGTAAGTGATGTTTACGAATGCTGTGTACCATTCTTCTTTTTCCGCCACCGTGAAGTCCAGGCACAACAAATGGACGAAACAGAAGGACAGCAGCCACGTCGAAAGGGCCAGACTGCGGCATGCCTGAATAAGGGACACTGCCATGGTTCGAGGTCGGCAATTGCTCCCGCTCCAACTCCTCAAATGCTGTCTGTCTCAGTCTAGGATAGCTCCGCTTTGCTTTTCACAGCGAGACGGCAATGCAAATCCTTGAGAGGTTTAATGAACGCAGGATAATTGGCTGCCTTCAGAACTAACCGTTTACCGGGTCATTGTCAATACTTTGCGAGAGTTGGTTGTGGTCAGGCGCCAGTTGCACTACTATGTCGAAGTCTCGGCTGTCTAGTCAAACTGACAGGGAGGTGCGGTCCTGCAATGTTGTTTTTGGTCGATCGTGACGAGCAGTCTGTCGGGTAAATTAAGGGTCCCTCAAATTGTATTATTTTTTCGCCCGTTGAGAGGGGTTTATCACTCTAGCTATCCATTCGGATTAGAGTGCGAAACTCCACCCACCTGGGCTACACAGGATTACATTGCGTGTTTATAAAACCGTACACTTGACATGGGCGGGGTTCACGAAGATAGACGAGGGTAGCCGAACCTTTGGGTTTCTTCCCCCAACTGTGGTCATGCGCGAGACTTGAGTAATTATGTTCAAGACTGAAGACTCAACAGAGATGGCAAAAGTACACACATCCTTGACTCAAGTAGAGGTAGATACTCATGTTTAAAAAGACTGGTGAAAGTTGAAGTACCGACTACACTTTTTCACTCAAGTTAAAGTAAAGAAGTGTGGGCTCTGACATGGAAAAAGTATCCATTACCACACCTGTTATAGTGTTACACAGGTAACTGGACCTCACAACATGTTAATAAATTGATACAAAAATACATTCTAGACGCATTTGCCAGGAATCCTTTTAGACACCAAAAATTTAGAGCATCTCCCTCCCTCATATGTAGGCTTTATGAGTAGCCTATCAGGAATGTCGACATCGCTAACTCCCTCTGTTTCATCCATGATGTCCTTTTTTCTACACTTTTTTTTCCAGACACACAGTGAAAGAGGAGAAGAGAACAGAGAAGCCTAAAACAGTATTAAAACAGAGTAGGCTACAGTAGCCTATATTAGCGTCCTAGCCTGGCTGCCAGCCCAACTTCTCCCCGCCCACAAACACATTTGGTCGGGAAGTTGGGTCTGGGATCGCTAGTTTTGGGAAAAAGTATATCCGAACAGGAGCTCTTCGTACCAATCAAATGGTCAGGCCGGGCTTTATACGATGATGGACAGATGATCAACAGTAACATAATCTACCATGTCACCAAAAGAGCGCTTGGGTTGAATTCGTTTTCAACAAACAACATAGCCTACCTCGTTGCTCTGATTGGTTGTCGGTGTATCCAATTGAGCGAAGAAGAATTTCGGTGTTCGGTTGAAACACGCCCCATACTCACAGCCTAACGGAGCGGTATCAGACTCATATTCTGACTAGAATTATGAGTATGACAACGTCAGGCTTGTTGTCCCCCACAGGAGAGATAACATTTCCCCTAAAACGTTCTTATGTGGGCTACATGTGGAAACTTTTTTTTGTGCTAAAATTGTGTTTAAAATGCTGTGTTGCTTTTGTTGATAAAACGAAGGAAAATCGATAATCAACTTATTTCTTAATAAGCAACACGTGAATCTGGAAATGTTTTCAAAGTAGGATTGCGATCAACTAGTCTTCATTTCATTCCGGAAGAATTTACACGGACCCCACAGACGTAACTTCCTCTTCAAGTCTGAAACGTGTGGTGGACTAGTCAAGGTAACTTTTGTATTATAATGTATTGTATTTCGAGCTCAGTGTTATAATATAAATAATATAAGGTACTCGACTCATTACATGCACAGAGTTAAAGCCAATGTCTTCAGGTAGCTAGAAGTAGGATGTCGAGATATGATAAACTGGTGGTGGCTAACGAAGTTGCTACGATAATCTGGGTTTGCAAGAGATGGTATATGAACCGTGTGTTGCTAATGTTAAATAAAGGTTGATGATTTGCAGTGTAATTGTGGCATGGACATTATGTCCACCGCTGGCATGGCATCATTTTCTCACTGTAGCGGGCTAGCCCAGCTCAGGGGCGCTAACCAGTTAACCTAAACATCCTGTTGTCTTGCTCATGTTAGGTTTACGTCGCTGTGCGCTAATCCAACCTGCTCATCAATGCCGAAAAAGAAGACCGGTGCCCGCAAGAAGGCGGAAAACCGTAAGGAACGGGAAAAACAGAGTCGAGCCAACCGTGACCATGTCGACGTGGCGAAGCACCCCTGCAACTCCGCTATGGTACGCAGATAATGAAGCTGGATAGTTACCAGTAACACGAGTGGTGAGCTGATTCAAGCTCCCCACTGGGTTGATTCAAGTTGTGTAACTAAGGAACTAAGAGGAGATTAAAATGCTGCAGAGATAACCATGGATGGTTGCTAAGTGACTGGGAGTCAGATGGTTGAGCAGTCAGGGCATCGGGCTAGTAATCAGAAGGTTGCCAGTTTGATTCCCGGCCGTGAAAAATGACTTTGTGTCCTTGGGCAAGGCACTTCACCCTACTTGCCTTGGGGGCAATGTCCCTGTACTTACTGTAAGTCGATCTGGATAAGAGCGTCTGCTAAATGACTAAATGTAAGTGATAATAGGGTGCCCTGGTTAGTATAGGTCTATAAGGTTAGTATAGGTCACTGTGTCTTAGTGTATAATGTGTATTAATGTTTATTTAATACTTTTTTGTATATTAGGATGTTTATTACTATTATACATTTATTTTATTCTATTTTATTTGATCTTATCATAGATGTAATCTATGTTCTTAGTACTTATGTTATGCTAGGTTGCTTGCGTTGTCTTGTCCCAAGAATTTCAGTGCCCAGTCTGACCTTGTGTTGTTCTGTGCACCTGACAATAAAACCTGAAACCCTGATACATGATGTGTTTTGTGTTTCAGGAATGTGACAAGTGTGAAAGGTGAGCATTTGAACACATCCAGCCAAGTTAGCATCAGCCTCATCATTTACTGCAAACCCAGCTGTGTGTGTTAGTTATTACTTATCATCTTGTTGCCCTAAAATGGAGATGACTCCTTCTTTTTCCCCCATCTCACCATGGCGACCGGGCAGACGGCAGAAGAACCGAGCGTTCTGCTACTTCTGTGCGTCTGTGCAGAAGCTCCCCATGTGTGCCCAGTGTGGTACGTGTTCTACTAACCAGCCTGCTCCCGGTTCTCCTCCAGGGTTCTTACCACAGGGTTCTTACCACAGGGTTCTCCTCCAGGGTCTGTGACAGTTTCAGAAATGTACAAACACAGTCAAACAGGGTTTTCATTGAAAGGCACATCCCAGGCAATTAAAAAAGACTCTGTAGTGAGAACATCGGCAGTTCACCCCCAAAGGCCAAACTGTTAACATGACTCATGTTAGGCCCTAACACTAACCCTTTGTTTCTACTTCAGGTAAAACCAAGTGCATGAAGTCATCTGACTGTGTGATCAAACACCCGGGGCTCCACAGCACAGGCATGGGCATGGTGGTGAGTGAAGGGGGGGTGGGGCATGGTGGTGAGTGAAGGGGGGGTGGGACATGGTGGTGAGTGAAGGGGGGGTGGGACATGGTGGTGAGTGAAGGGGGGGTGGGACATGGTGGTGAGTGAAGGGGGGGTGGGACATGGTGGTGAGTGAAGGGGGGGTGGGACATGGTGGTGAGTGAAGGGGGGGTGGGACATGGTGGTGAGTGAAGGGGGGGTGGGACATGGTGGTGAGTGAAACGGGGGAGGGGCATGGTGGTGAGGGAAAGGGGGGCGGGGCATGGTGGTGAAACCAAAGTTTTCCCAAACTTGCAATCATCCTTGTCCTTAGTGCTGCCTGCCATCTCTGACTCACGGCGGCACCAATCAGAGCTTTAGAGTTCAGATTGGATATCCCTAAAGAACAGGAGTATGTAACAGTAGTTCTGCATTACATTAATTAATTTGAACGCAAATTAGATTTATTTTTATACTGTGTATTCTCAGTGTAATTTCATGCACCGAACCGTGACGCCCGTACGGTTCGGTACGAATACATGTACCGTTCCACCCCTAATGGTAACCTGGACAAGTGGTTCCCAACCCTTATCCAGGTCTGCAGAAGCCTGCTTATGACCATTCATCAGGTGTGTTGGAGCAGGGACACATCTAAAACATGCAGGACAGGGGTTCCCTGAGGACAGGGTTGGGAACCAATGACCTAGACAAACATCATAAGTCTGGTCCTTTACTAAGTTTGTCACTTACTAAATGTGACATTCCTAAAGTGCTCTGGATTAAAGTGTCTCCTAAATGATTAAAATATAAATGTAAAAGTTGTTACTGTTAAGTAGGGTTTTCCCCTTGCTGTCCTGTGTATGCACCACCAGGGGGCAGTGTGTGATTTCTGCGAGGCCTGGGTGTGTCACGGCAGGAAGTGTCTGAGCAGTCACGCCTGTGTCTGTCCGCTGTCAGACGCTGACTGCATCGAGTGTGAACGCTGTGTCTGGGACCACGGTAACACACACACACACACACACACAGATGTCTATTGATTTCTCACACCTGTTTATGCACACACACCCATACACACAGAGCTGCCTGTTGTTTTCACTGAAACACACACAGCTGTTCTCGGTTGTGGTGCTCATTCTCTTGCTCTGACTTCCTCTGGCCGGCAGGAGGCAGGATATTCCGCTGCTGTTTCTGTCACAACTTCCTGTGTGAGGACGACCAGTTTGAGCACCAGGCCAGCTGTCAGGTCCTGCAGGCGGAGACCTACAAATGTGAGTCCCTTCTCCTCCTGTCCACCACACAGCTCCTCCTCCTCCTGTCCACCACACAGCTCCTCCTCCTCCTGTCCACCACACAGCTCCTCCTCCTCCTCCTGTCCACCACACAGCTCCTCCTCCTCCTGTCCACCACACAGCTCCTCCTCCTCCTCCTGTCCACCACACAGCTCCTCCTCCTCCTGTCCACCACACAGCTCCTCCTCCTCCTGTCCACCACACAGCTCCTCTTCCTCCTGTCCACCACACAGCTCCTCCTCCTCCTGTCCACCACACAGCTCCTCCTCCTCCTGTCCACCACACAGCTCCTCCTCCTCCTCCTGTCCACCACACAGCTCCTCCTCCTCCTGTCCACCACACAGCTCCTCCTCCTCCTCCTGTCCACCACACAGCTCCTCCTCCTCCTGTCCACCACACAGCTCCTCCTCCTCCTGTCCACCACACAGCTCCTCTTCCTCCTGTCCACCACACAGCTCCTCCTCCTCCTGTCCACCACACAGCTCCTCCTCCTCCTGTCCACCACACAGCTCCTCCTCCTCCTGTCCACCACACAGCTCCTCCTCCTCCTGTCCACCACACAGCTCCTCCTCCTCCTGTCCACCACACAGCTCCTCCTCCTCCTGTCCACCACACAGCTCCTCCTCCTCCTGTCCACCACACAGCTCCTCCTCCTGTCCACCACACAGCTCCTCCTCCTGTCCACCACACAGCTCCTCCTCCTCCTCCTGTCCACCACACAGCTCCTCCTCCTGTCCACCACACAGCTCCTCCTCCTCCTGTCCACCACACAGCTCCTCCTCCTGTCTACCACACAGCTCCTCCTCCTCCTGTCCACCACACAGCTCCTCCTCCTGTCCACCACACAGCTCCTCCTCCTCCTGTCTACCACACAGCTCCTCCTCCTCCTGTCCACCACACAGCTCCTCCTCCTCCTGTCCACCACACAGCTCCTCCTCCTCCTGTCCACCACACAGCTCCTCCTCCTCCTGTCCACCACACAGCTCCTCCTCCTGTCCACCACACAGCTCCTCCTCCTCCTCCTGTCCACCACACAGCTCCTCCTCCTCCTGTCCACCACACAGCTCCTCCTCCTCCTCCTGTCCACCACACAGCTCCTCCTCCTCCTGTCCACCACACAGCTCCTCCTCCTCCTGTCCACCACACAGCTCCTCCTCCTGTCCACCACACAGCTCCTCCTCCTGTCCACCACACAGCTCCTCCTCCTCCTGTCCACCACACAGCTCCTCCTCCTCCTGTCCACCACACAGCTCCTCCTCCTGTCCACCACACAGCTCCTCCTCCTCCTCCTGTCCACCACACAGCTCCTCCTCAAGGCGCTCCTCTCCTGGATGGTTGCGTGTCTCAGTCCAGGGTTTGGGTTAGGCGTGTCTCAGGTTTGATGGAACACGGGAAAAACATTCAATTTTGTTACAATGTCAAACTAATCTTAACTTGTGAAAGGTAATCAGGCGATGCAGGAATGCTTGTGTGCTTGAGGCAATGATGTAGAACCAAGTATTGATGTTGAGAAGGAGGTTTAAATGTCTCTTTTGTCTCCAGGTGTTTCCTGCAACAGACTTGGTCAGCACTCCTGTCTGCGCTGCAAGGCAAGCCTCTACACCCCTACACGTCCTCATGGCCCTACGCCGTCACCAGGAACTGTTGTAACTTTCTAAGCTTTGATCGCACCTTTGATTTGTCAGATAAGCGAGAAGTCGTGCTGTTCAATGCCCATGCCGCCAATCCTGTCCTACCAGATCCAGGACATTTTCAGAGCAGTCGTTCTGTGTGACTCCCTGCCATCTATCTCTCCCTCCCTCCCCCACATTATCTCCAGTATTCTCTCTTGGGGAGCATTGGCGGTTTCCCATTGATATCGATTTTGAAACGCTTCTTTCTACGGCTGGGCGGTATGGACTAACATTTTAGTATATATTAGGTATTCTTAAAATGTCATGACAATGCAATCCGCACCGCAGCGGCTAATCTACCGCACTCAGACGGATTGGGATTGGGTAACTCCGGTGTCGCATTAGTTGAATTTTCCAAATGTTGCAGTGCTTTGCCACAGAAGAGCGACTTTACAGGCATGCACCAATCGTCACTCCTAACGCCTAAACCTCCGAGTTTTTTTTGTTTTTGAAGTTGAACACTGCCGAACTGCAGAATGAAATGTCTGTTGGAAAGCAAGCATTGAATCATTGATTGCAGAACCGAGTTTACCTTGTCACAGTTGAATACCGACAGTTCAGTGGGTAAAATGGACATACAGCGAACCTCAAAGTCCATTGACACCTCTTTCCTATTTAAATCTCACAATAAAAAAATGTAGCTGTAAAATAGTAGGTTTGCCTGCTTTAGCGTTCAACAGTAGCCTACGTTTATGGGATACCAAGAAGACTCTTAAATATTTGTAGTGAGTTAGCTATAAACAATTATTACATTTAGTCATTTAGCAGACGCTCTTATCCAGAGCGACTTTCAGTAAGTACAGGGACATTGGTTGGCCTACAATAAACATTTCACAATTCTAACCAACCTGGCATTGGACTTGTCAAACGCATTCTAGTAGATTGTTCATATTTGCGCACATGCTTGACTTTCAGGTGGTGAAAAAGATTGCTAGTGTTTCCCCCTTTGGCTAGAACAATTCGGCGACAAGTTACAGAGTAGGCTGTTTGGCAACCCCACTGGCGTTATTTTCAGACATCATTAACGCTTGCTTACACTTGCCAACAAAAGCAGTTTTACTACAATGAATGTTTGCTTCCTCTGGGGGTGCGCTAGCTTGTTTGTTGACTTTCATTGGTTGGCACAATGCGTGCAGTGTCTATACTTAAATGTTGTTTTTTTGTAAAAGACGAATTTGAACTCACCCACTAGGCTGTATCACTTGACTTATATTTTATACCTGTTGTGGATGAGAAGTCAGCTCTCCTCAGAAGGATTATCTTAAGTTCTAACTTTCTGATCAGTCCCAGCTGTTATCTATCTGGACCCCCCCTTATTCACTGCCCAACAACCTTGTTGACTGTCTAGTGCGTATCTCACATCGACACTGCCAAACCACACACCCCAGCCCTCGTCTCTTAACACTGGTTTGAGCCTGTTCCTCAGTGCAACTCTTACTGCATAGGCCTAGCTTCCTCCATCTTAGGGCCATGACCTGTCCTCTGCCACCACCCTGCCCAATAATCTAGAATCCACCACATACGAAACAGAAACAATTTACTTAATACATTTATTAATATACAACGCCATATCGGTATTCACATTCATACCGGTATAACGCCCACCCCTACTTCTTCCTTTCTCTGCCTGTCCCTCCCTTCTCCCCAGGCCTGTTTCTGTGACGACCACGTGAGGAGCAAAGTGTTTAAGCAGGAGAAGGGGAAAAACCTGCCGTGCCCCAAATGTGGCCACGAGACCCAGGAGACCAAAGACCTCAGCATGTCTAGTAAGTAGCAGCACACCTCACCATGCACAAGTCCACTAGCCCAGGCCTAGCTCCAGACTACCCAGGCCTAGCCCTGGACTAGCCAAGGCCCAGCCCCGGACTAGCCATCTCTAACGTCTTTGTCCAGAGCTAGTCCCTGACCTCATGTGTTCTCTGTCTAGCCCGCTCGCTGAAGTTTGGCCGTCAGAGTGGTGCTGACGAGGAGAGCTATGGCTACGGAGCCTCCGGCTACGACAGCTACTGGAAGAGCATCTCCAGTGCAGGGCAGGAGCAGGAGGACGAGGAGGAGGAGGGGGAGGACTACGATGAAGAAGACGAGGAGGAGGAGGAGGAGGATGATGATGAGGAAGAGGAGGAGGAGGTTGTGGATAATCTGGCTGGTCTCAAATTGGAGGGCGCCATGGTAACCGGGGACAGCCACTGAGGATGAAGCTTCTTCACAGCGCCACCTAGTGAGGGGAGGGAGTTGGGCGGAGTGACGTGTTTTTTTCTGCGACACCTTGTCGTACAACAATGTTCTACTTCACTTAATTTTTTTTCTCATCTTCTGTTAAGGTGAACTGGAAAGAGTTGATATTGTCTGCAAAGGTATCCTGCACATAGCTTACTGCATTATGACTGTAAACAGTACCATAAGATAGCCTAGTTTTACTGACAGTTTTTAATTGCTTTATAAATGGTAGCTGTATATTTAGTTTACATGCAAGACTTAAAATAAAGTTCAGTTTAACTGTGGGATTTATTTTGAAATCGAACCAGTATGTAATATTATTTATCCTGCCTATATTGTGCGACAGATCTGACTTTCTGTCAAAAGTATTTTAAGGGCCATCTGTAACGATCAGTGGCGATTTTAGACAATTTTTAGGGGTGCTCAAAAAAAAAATATATATATATATTATTGGTTATTATAATTTGATGCTGGTAGTTCATTAAGAAGAGTTCATTCAATATTTTGCATAATAATACATAAATGTATTAAGTGTTATCCAGTGAAATTAGGGATTTATTAGCAGGAGAGGGTTAAGCACTTTTGCAAGGCACTGTATTCATGTCACATTCTCATTGGGGGCTGAGCCCCCCTAATGGTCTGAGCCTAGAATCGCCCTTGGCACAGATTCAGCTTCCCTGGAAGCACTGGATTGATAAACTGCTGAAAAGCTGCCTCCGGCTCGTATCCAAAACAGTTTTCACTCATGAACCAATGGCGGGTTTATGGTTGATGCTAAACTAGTCCTCTATCGGTATCCCCTGACCACATAACCTGACGCAGACAGCGCGGAGAGGGTGTGACTAGAGTGGCACCGAGAAAGCACGGAAGACTCGCGCCTCAGAAGGAGCTCGAGGCGGGGAGTGGACATGACGGGTTGAAAGTCTACGGGAGACTACCGCAGAGGGAATGCAAATGACTGGATCTGGAATGACTAAAGGATACCGCAAATCTCTGTCAGTTTAGGAAAATGTGATCGTTGCCTATGGCCCTTACTCGTTGAGGGGCAGTTACACTGTGCGGATGTCAAGTTTTTTTACAGCGATCCTTCGTATCTACACCGTAACTAGGCGTTGCATATTTCCAAGGCTACACGTGGTAAGCTAGCTATGTCAAATTTCTTGTTGCCTAAAATCCTATATATATACTGTCTGCCCTAAATATTCAGAGCCCTATTTCTTTTAAGCCCGTTTACTTTTAGATTATAGCACAAGGTGAAACGGCTGGACAAAGTCCAGTCTATTTTCCCCTGCCGAGTCAATCAGTCAGAAGGACTGAAAGAGTAACACTACAATGTTGTCGAATTATGTTGACAGCAAATAATAAAGTAAGGTTCCTTGCATGTCCTAAACAACTTTGTTGGTTTGATTCACAATATATAAATGCAAAGCCCAGTTAAGGGTATGCACTATAGCTATGTGAGATAAACAGTGCTTAAATAAAACTAGGCAAATTACTCACGCTTACCCCAACAACTTTTATTTACATTTTCACTAATGAAAGGATGGAAGCCTTTGCGTTTTCTATATACTATGGCATAAGGAAGTGCTTTGGCTGCTGACAAAGTCGCGGTATTTGTAGCCTATCATATGCGTTTGAAGTACAGAAATTGAACTAGGAGAGCCTGTTTTTGTGTACAAATTACAATTAGAGTTACATGTAACTCCAGTAGTGCTGGCCTCCCTCTGTGTCTGGAGTCAACTCTGTAAGATACTTTCACTTTCACATAGGCTACACTATCGAGATGGAAATGTTACGAATATCCTTTACTGTGTGCCAGTTTGAAATAATGGACATATGAATATTTTTCAATATATACTGCATACAGTATATAGGCTGAAGCTAAAGGGAGTTGTAGCCTATTGTACAGTCGTGCATAAAACCTCCTTTATTCCTAGGAAAGCGCAAGCCGCACCGCTCTTAGTGGCAAGCGCGCGGGCAGACGGAGACCCAATGCTGCGGTATGGAAGTGCTTCTATATGATAAGGTATATAAACAGTTTTTGTTTTGTTATTTTGAGTCGAATCATGTTTCTCCTTTAGACCACCAAGTCCTTGCTTCTTACAAGTATATTCCTAAACACGGATACAACGGAAACTATATTATTGCCTATAATCACGTAGGCTACATGTCATGCCTGTTTGCACAAGCACTTCTTTTGCCGTAATTGTGATTAGGTGATTATGTTAAAAGAAACGTTAAAGTTTCACAGACATAGGCATACCTTTGCTATTACCACGGAATAAAGTTAGGCCTATATGTGTTTTTGCATGTCATGACTGTTTTATCCAGATAAAATCCGTAGCGGATTTAGGTGCTAGGCGATAGATTACATGGGCAGGCCGCAGGCACCCAGGGCGATATCAAAAATAATATTAGTGAAATTTGCGTAATCGCTTTTCTATTGTCCATTTTCACTTCACGTCAATGTCACCGTGTGCGACGGAGTGAGCGCCCTGATTATAGTTTGGGAGTTAGGCAGGCTGCCTTGTGATGTTTAAACTGTTTATAAAAAATCAAGTTAGTGCTGAATGGTGTTTTATATATTAAAAAATTAAAAATAAACCCTGGTTCGCCATACAAGCTAAAACTGCCACTGAGTATATTAACTGGTCAATACAGCTTCTGCGAACGGGAATCAGTTTTTATGAGATAGTCACAACGTTTTTAGTCTCTTTTAATTACTTGGGCCAGCCATACATGTCTCAAAACAGTTGGATGTTGTCAATTCCAAACAAAACAATAAAACATTTAGAGCACTACAATACCTATCTATCTTAAAGTCTGTGTGGTATAATAACTGTCTGTTTCTCCCGAAGTCTATTCACCGCCCTCACAAGACTTCCCGCCACCGGCGCTGAAAACTGGACTTACAAACAAAACATCAGGGAACTTCAGCAGATATTGGAAGAAA
This sequence comes from Hypomesus nipponensis, assembly GCF_054491055.1. Taxonomy (NCBI): domain Eukaryota; kingdom Metazoa; phylum Chordata; class Actinopteri; order Osmeriformes; family Osmeridae; genus Hypomesus; species Hypomesus nipponensis. The sequence continues at coordinate 19,584,875 of NC_140382.1, read as the reverse complement.
CAAAAGAGACAATTGAGGTGAGGATCATTCGAATGTCAGAACTACAAATGCAGCAACAGTGTTCTAGACAGTGAAGTGGAAACCAAAACCTTTGCATAAACACACACACACACTCAACTCTCTGCTCAGTGCTCTGATTCTAACCAGACCAAGCTGCCAGCTTGTGGTTTATTCACCTGAGATTGGTCTGGCCTAAGGACTTCACAGATGATTGTGTGAAACAAGTCCCTCCCATTCAAACCAATTTCCCCTCAGTTTGAAAAATGCCGGCTAATCACCAGTTTATCTGATATGGGGCGGTTTTAATACAATGACTGTACACTACGGATATGTGCCATTGAGGCATTTTCATAAACAACCAAGATTACATTTTGTTGCTCTGGTTGTATCTAAAATAAATCTAATTCTGATTGGTTGTATCTAGATATAATTCTGATTGGTTGTATCTAAATATAATTCTGATTGGATGTATCTAGATCTAATACTGATTGGTTGTATCTAGATCTAATACTGATTGGTTGTAGAGGCCGTTTGGTCTGTCTGCTGATAATGCCCCTTGAAATGAAAATGCATGGAGACAGTGTATTGGTGTGGTGATGCCAGGCTGCTCAGATTCAGTGTCAAATGTTTTTCCCTCTTTTCTCCCCCCAGAAGTCTGATGCACTTGTGTACGCTCCTGTCTTAAACAACATACCTGTGAGTTAGTGTCAAACTTCTACCTGTCCCGGGGGAAAAACTGCAACTTAACTAATGTCTTGCCTGTTATGAATACATGAGTACAGATGTGGGCGAGCTGTCAGATTAGGGATTGCAAAATTTATTTTGTATATGATAGCAGAATTGACGTAAACAGGATTTTTTCAATTATAAATTGTGATACATTTAATCAAATTGTTTGGAGTTTTTTGTCAAAATGACTTCTCCCTAAGGAGGTTTCAAATCTCAATGAGCCCTTCCGGTTAAAATAAAGGTTAAATTCATAAATAAAACTAAAATAAGGGTGATGATAGTTAGTATTTACATACGTGTAGTCTTGCTGGTTGTTTCTCAGGAGAGCTGCAATGAGATGTTTCTAAAGTGCTATCTCCTGGATCTGGAGATGATTCTGCAGGAGGAGGAGATGCTGGATGTCACTTGCTCCAAATCACACAACATTAGGAGCTTCATAGAGGATTGTCCACACCCCTCAGTAAGTTGTGATGAGTTCTTGGTTTGATTGACTAGATGAATGAATGGGAGCAGCAGACCTGACTAAACTCAACAGTCTGGTTGGTTGGTGTAGTCTGTCGTCCGTTTGGCTTTTAAGGGACACTAAATAATTTATTTAACAAGTAATGTTATAATGTAATGTTATTAGATTAATTTCTACCACTAGCCAAACATAATTGGTATTTTCTAATTGTCTTTTCAGAAAGTTTCCTCTGAGAACTGCTTACCATGTGAATCAGAAGTAGTCAACACAACCACCTTCATCGAGAGGATGGAAGAATTACTGAAAGCAATGATGTCTGGAAAGTGATTTGTCTTGTATTTATAATGTAAATACATTTCACATTTATAATGTGAAATTATGATTCCTTTATGTCACCTCTTTATATCATGTAAACTACTGATTTATTTACTTGTCGTTATAATTCATTCAAGTGTCTTTGTTGTGTTTTCAAATGAGGCTGAATCTGTTGAAACGGTGAATGAACTTATGCTGAGTTGGAAGGTCGAAAGGGGGGTGTAAACCTTGCCCCTTGTGCCAATGTGCCAAGACCGCCACTGATTGCTAGAAATGTATAACCTTGTGTTCACATTTATTTTTAGTTTCATATCAATTTGTATTTAAAACAATTTGAATATATACACAGCTTTGTGTGTGTGTACTATTTGATATAGTAAATATTGTATTTTTTCATTGCTTTTTTTAGGTTCTTTTCTTGCTAAATATTCAGAAAGATTTGATCATACAACCACTTTAACACTTACTAATTACACATCCACTACAGTCTTTTACTAGACATTGGGATATGACACACTGAATAAAAACACATCTCCAAACCTTTCCATTTTTAAATACAACAGAAAGCTTTACCCACCTACTGTATCTGGTAGCTGCGATGATACTTTACACTGTTGCCTGTGTGACGGTATGTACCAGACGTAGCCACGCTCCATCAAAACAAGGTATTGTTCGCCACTCGCCAGGTTCCAACGCTCGACCTCTGACTTGCCAAGCGCGACCATTACCAACTACGCCAACGAAAAGCTTGCTCTTCGTTGACGCGGGTGGCCTGGTATATATCCAAGAAGTGAGTTTCACGAGGAGTTTCCAGAGGATTTTCCAGAGGATTCATAACGCATCAGCCCCCCTGGTCTTCAATCTACCCAGATGCTCCCACATTACCCGCTCCTAATCTCCCTCTACTGGCTACCCATCACGGCCCGCATCAGATTTGAGACCCTGGTACTGACCTTCCGAGTAGTGAACGGGACTGCACCGGACCACATCATGTCTCTCGTCCAGCCTACCGTCCACCCCCACCTGCCACCTACGGTTTTCTCCTGACAACCGTCTGGTGTTCCCACCTCTCAAGAGCGCCCGCTCCCAACCCGACTGTCTCTCCACCTTCAAGAAAAGGATAAAGACGCACTTGTTCCCGGAGTACAACAATACTTAAGAAAGATTTGTAGGATCAGTTGTAGTTTATTTCCTCCAGGAACACAATGACACTTTTTGAGGGACTTGTTGCTTGCTTGTAGTCACTGTGAATAATATTATTGTTGCTTGCGTACATTTACATTTAGTCATTGAGAAGACGCTCTTATCCAGAGCGACTTGCGGTAAGTACAGGGACATTTTACCCATACTTACTGAAAGTCGACTCCCTAATCGCTCAGCCATCTGAACCCAGATGGCTTGCTTTTGTCCAGGTACACTCTTGCACCTTCCAGGATCGTGTTGTTTTAATTGTAATTTGTTTAACAAATTCAGTTAAACAAGAGAAGTCAGATGGCTGAGCGGTGAGGGAGTCGGGCTAGTAATCAAAAGGTTGCCGGATCGATTCCCTGCGGTGCCAAAAAGACGTTGTGTCCTTGGGCAAGGCACTTCACCCTACTTGCCTCGGGAGGAATGTCCCTGTACTTACTGTAAGTCGCTCTGGATAAGAGTGTCTGCTAAATGTAACAACCTGCTCTTCTGGTTCTACGCATTTGTACTTATAGCAAGGGCATAGGTTTTGGTATGGACACTGGTAGGGTGTATTTTGTAGTTTACAGTGTCAGACTACTAACGGCTCTCTTTCTGCAAGTCAAGTTTCACAAAGTGTTTCTGACTCTGCCACTTCAGCCAATTAAATGACACCATCTTGTCTTGCAGGCTTGAGGGCGCATTGGTAAACTTGGAAATTTATTTTTCACTTTTCTGGGCGACGAACAAAATTGCAGCACAAAGGAGTTCGCTTAAGTATGGTGGGGACAATTTTGTCATCCTAGAGTCCCCCCCGAAACCTACGCCGATGACATATAGCCTATGTTTTGGTTACAGAACAATAGTTAATGTTTTTGGGGCTATCTCGTTGTTTATGATCATTGACCTATGCACCTTTTGTAAAGCTCTTTCTTGGAAGTTGCTTTGGATAAAAGCTTCTGCTAAATGAATCATGGTATCGTAAATTTAAATATGGTTGAGATGCTGACAAAACGCAGTGTGAACGAGAGAACGATGTGCTTTCGTTCATCAACCATGACATATTTAGCGGTGCGCGAGTGTGGTGGAATACGCACAGCATAATGGCTGGTTGTAAAGCCGGGTTTACTCCTCTAACCCTAACCCTTACACCAGGCACGGTGGTTTACCAGGTTTACTCCTCTAACCCTAACCCTTACTCCTCTAACCCTAACCCTTACACCAGGCACGGTGGTTTACCAGGTTTACTCCTCTAACCCTAACCCTTACTCCTCTAACCCTAACCCTTATTCCTCTAACCCTTACACCAGGCATGGTGGTTTACCAGGTTTACTCCTCTAACCCTAACCCTTACTCCTCTAACCCTAACCCTTACACCAGGCATGGTGGTTTACCAGGTTTACTCCTCTAACCCTAACCCTCTAACCCTAACCACATCACCAGGCAGTCTGCTGCATGTTAGGTTTTGTTCATGATATCAACAAACAGCTATGGGCTTAGTGGATACAGGCAGGCGCACCAGAGCCCATATGGAGCGCAATGCATTCCTGCCGTCAACACGTGCGTGTGAGGTCCAGGGGCGGATCTCGAGATTTTCATTCGGGGTGGCAGAAGGATGTTGGTTGGCCTACTCCCTATGGTAAATTATTAGGCTACAACATTGTAGTTTAAATTAAACAGTAACATTAATATTATTTTTTTTTAATGTTCTGTAATGTATAAATAATATTTTTCCATGGGAAGATTGGGGTGGCAGTATTTTTTTTTGGGGTGGCAGCTGCCACCCCTTGCCACCCCTTAGACCCGCCACTGGTGAGGTTGCGGTGTTGTGCAGTGTGTTTGTGAGATGGGGCTGAAGAAGCTGCAGCATCACGTTATTGGACCCTGCTTGTCTCACTGGACCCTGCAGTGCTTGTCTCACTGGACTGGTGATTTACTGGAAAGTTGACCCAACTCAAAATCAGTACATAAATTCAGTGGAACTGGTAATGTCACAGATCTACTAACCTGAACTTATGTTCTAATTTTATTATATTACAGTATATTGTAACCCTGTCATTTTATATGTGCAATTTAAAAGGCTGGATGAATATGTGCAAACACACAATAGCACAAAAGAGTCCAGTGCAGAGCTGATATGCAGATATGATATCTATCTATGATAGAGCAGGGTTTCATTACTTCCTGTTCCATAATGTCTCCATTATAAATCCATAATTCTCATATTGCCAGACTGACTCTGACTGAGGCCGTTCCTCGGCACGTCAGAAACTGATCAACGTGGTGGTGATCTCTCTCTCACAGGACACTCCTGAGAATGAGACTGATCAACGTGGTGGTGATCTCTCTCTCACAGGAATCTCTCCTGAGAATGAGACTGATCAACGTGGTGGTGATCTCTCTCTCACAGGACACTCTCCTGAGAATGAGACTGATCAACGTGGTGGTGATCTCCCTCTCACAGGACACTCTCCTGAGAATGAGACTGATCAACGTGGTGGTGATCTCTCTCTCACAGGAATCTCTCCTGAGAATGAGACTGATCAACGTGGTGGTGATCTCCCTCTCACAGGACACTCTCCTGAGAATGAGACTGATCAACGTGGTGGTGATCTCCCTCTCACAGGACACTCTCCTGAGAATGAGACTGATCAACGTGGTGGTGATCTCTCCCCCACAGGACACTCTCCTGTTATTGTTCCATTAAAAAGCTTTTAGCAGTAAATGCTACAGGTATGACTTACACAAACACAAGGGCATTTATACACGGGGGGCAACAGGGGCCAGTGCCCCTATAAAAAATGTCCCTGGCCCCCCTGAGCTGACAGCTGTTTTTTTACCTTTTTTTTTTAACACGTTTTTCTTCTAGTATTCATCATGAACCGAGGAAGGGACACTGCAGCCTTTTTTAATAAAAAAAAGTTAGAAAAACATCATCAAAAGTGAGAGAAACACATCAAGGTATTGAGAGAGCCGAGGAGCTGGAAGAGGGAGAGCCAGAGCCGTTTGTATGATTTTAATGTAAAGCAACATTAAAGTATTTAATGTTTAAATATCATTTGTTTCCGTTTTTAATGTGACCCTCTGATTAAACACTGGCCCCCCCTTGGCCCCCCCAGTAAAATTAGTCTAGAACCGCCACTGCACAAACACATGCTTTCCAAGGGGTAGAGACCCCAAACATCTTTATTTATCAAAAAGAAAGATTTAAAAAATTACAAATACGACCTGAAATCAGTTAAATAGCACTTTGGTGATGGTAAAGATAAATATTGTGGTGTAAGATTTATTATGATATTTATGTGAAGTACACAGCAGGATTCCAGGGAGACCTCAGTCACACCCAGAAACACCCAGTCACACCCAGTCACACCCAGAAACACCCAGTCACACAGTCACTGCCTACATGATGTTGAAGAAATGTGATTCATTCTTGAGTCATTTGTAAAATGTGTAAGTGTGTTTGTGGGTATGAGTGACAACTTGTTTTCATCTGGCAGCATTAAGCAACGTGTTCCATAGCAGGATTAACTTCACACCAACACTGAAGAACTGGAACAACACTGACATTTGAACAATACTTCATAAATGAGTCAAAGTGGAGAACACTAACAGCTATTTACAACATTCCTGTCAAATCTGTACATCTTTAAATAATTATATTGATGCAGGGATATTTGACAGAACTACAGGAGTAAATTGTTCTAAACCCCAGCGGTATCCATATGTATATATATATATATATATATATAAATATCTATCTATATATATATATGTATACATATACATAATATCATATATATCAGATATAGGATATATTCTATATTTGTTATTTGGGGTCACTGAGAGACCTACACCATCCTATCCAGCGGAGCTTGATCCATAAATAGAGGAGACTAGTGGTCAGGTTGGTCCACTCCCTGTAGGAGTCCCCTCTCCTGTAGGAGTCCCCTCCCCCTCTCCTGTAGGAGTCCCCTCCCCCTCTCCTGTAGGAGTCCCCTCCCCCTCTCCTGTAGGAGTCCCCTCCCCCTCTCCTGTAGGAGTCCCCTCCCCCTCTCCTGTAGGAGTCCCCTCCCCCTCTCCTGTAGGAGTCCCCTCCCCCTCTCCTGTAGGAGTCCCCTCCCCCTCTCCTGTAGGAGTCCCCTCCCCCTCTCCTGTAGGGGTCCCCTCCCCCTCTCTCCTGTAGGAGTCCCCTCCCCTCTCTCTTGTAGGAGTCCCCTCCCCCTCTCTCCTGTAGGAGTCCCCTCCCCCTCTCCTGTAGGAGTCCCCTCCCCCTCTCCTGTAGGAGTCCCCTCCCCCTCTCCTGTAGGAGTCCCCTCCCCCTCTCCTGTAGGAGTCCCCTCCCCCTCTCTCCTGTAGGAGTCCCCTCCCCCTCTCTCCTGTAGGAGTCCCCTCCCCCCCTCTCCTGTAGGAGTCCCCTCCCCCTCTCCTGTAGGAGTCCCCTCCCCCTCTCCTGTAGGAGTCCCCTCCCCCTCTCCTGTAGGAGTCCCCTCCCCCTCTCTCCTGTAGGAGTCCCCTCCCCCTCTCTCCTGTAGGAGTCCCCTCCCCCCTCTCCTGTAGCAGTCCCCTCCCCCTCTCCTGTAGGAGTCCCCTCCCCCTCTCCTGTAGGAGTCCCCTCCCCCTCTCCTGTAGGAGTCCCCCCCCCCTCTCCTGTAGGAGTCCCCTCCCCCCTCTCCTGTAGGAGTCCCCCCCCCCTCTCCTGTAGGAGTCCCCTCCCCCCTCTCCTGTAGGAGTCCCCTCTCCTGTAGCACCTGGGGAACGTTAGTAGGTTCCCTCCGGAGGCCTGTAGCACCTAGGGAACGCCAGGAGCTGCACAACGTTGAATGCGTACTTCCTGCAGCCAGTATTCTTATGGACGTTTTGGATCCGGCATCCCTCTCTGGTGTTTGACAAAAGAAATACAAGGAGGGTGGGAGGAGAGGAGGGGGGCAGGAAGGACAACAGAAGAAGATAGTAGGTGAAATAAAAACCACTCGTGAGGATATAGTCTGTTGAATGCAGGATTGTAGTGGAACCACCAACTGCTTGGTTCTTTGGTGAAAATACTGTTAGACATAATAGTCTTCTGCAAATACAATTATAACGATATTTTTTTAAATAATATTTTATATTACAATTTATATACAGTATATTTAGATAAGAAATGATAATATATTGTTACAGACAGTAGTCTGGATACAAACTGGATACTGAGCAAAGTCTAGATATTGTTATATAACAAAAAAGTATTTGCATGAAATAGTCTGGTGAATATGGAAGTCGTTCTTCTGAATATTCTATGATTGAATAGTCATTGATACACTTTAGTCAGATATTGATCATCTGTGTCTGGTGTTGATGGAGACATGGACTGCTTCAACAGGAAGTCTGTGGAACCATGAACCCTATCTGTTTGTGCAATCTATATTAAAACAGACAGCATGATCCATCATTCCTTATCCGACGTGCACTGTTTACACTAGATCAAGTTTGTTTCAGACTGATGTCGAAAGTTTGGCCTACTTCCTCATAGATTCACATGCAGTATTCAGAAAATTCTGTGTAACATGAGATGACTAAACCTTGGTTTCCATTAAACATGGAAATGAAATATGTTGATGTACTGGGTTGTAGGCATGTCCCTCCCAGGTGGGTCTGGGAAGGGCAGAGAGACTGCAGGGCTCTAGAGATTTAGAGGGCTCTCTAAATCTGTTCATGTCTTGTGATTGTGGACAGACCACTGCCTCTGAGATCTGTGTACTGTGTGTAAATGGTGTGCTGAAGGAATTGCTTTGGGGTTCTGTGGCATCTGCTGGAACAGTGCTGGGGCCTCATGTATAAAGGATTGCTTTCATACCAGAAGATGGCGTACGGCCAAAACTCGAAAAGTACCTACGCACAGAAATATTCACATGTATAAAACCGGTCGTACGCCAGATCCTGCGCACCTTTCCTTTATAAATCACAATCAACGTGAAATTGATCGCACGTGAACGAGCCACTGACCCCGCCTTGCCTCCTCCCATAAATGAAAATGCAGATGGACTATAAATGCGCTCCTGAGGTCATGTATTTATCTGAATTACCGTATTTCTTTGAATAAACGCCTTCCTCGAAGAAACGCCGGACCAAAAATGAACGTTAAACGCCGCAGCGTTTATTCGAAGAAATACTGTGGGGGACTGTGAGGTTCTGACAACAGAGGTGGAGGCGGGAAAATGTGTCCTGTTTGGCGGCCTGTCATCAGGTAGCCTGTTAGTGACAAAAGAAAGTCGGCAGAGTGGAAAACTGTCACTATTTGCGCCCTTACTTGTTTTTAACCTGCAGCACTTTGAGATTTAGCTAAATGTAAAGTGCATTACAAATAAAATTATTATTATTATAGGGCCATCAATGCTGTGGGTTCAGAGAACCGGCCCATGACAGAAATTAAGAAGAAATGGTCCGATATAAAACTTTAAATGAAGAAACGAGTGGTGGCGCATGTAACAGCATGGTAGCTATAGGGTTAGCGTGACACGCATTTCCTGAGTGATTTTGTCGTTCGTTTGACAACCTCAAGTTTAACAGAAGTTATTAAGTGGTGGCGGTATAAACAGAAGGCTATATATAGCATTTCCCGTTTTGGGTTTGGCATTTTGATGTGATTATCCACATTAATGATCAAACTTTTAGTGTAATGTTTTTGAATAGTCAACGTCATAAACGTACTAGTGGAAACTTTATTTGTAATGTTTGGTGAGTCTCGGCATGTTACAGATCCAGACAAGACTTTGAGTACGGTCCGCACATTCTCACGTCTGCTCAAAAGTTTCCGTGAAGGCCCGCACATTCTCACGTCAAGTAAATCTTTATACATCACAAAGTGTGCGTGAAAACCAGCGTACGCAAGCTTTTTGTGCGTATGCAACGTTTATACATGAGGCCCCTGGTGACTACTGGTCTCTACGCTGTCCCTTCTGGGACACTAGATGGAGCTGTGTTTAGGAAAGTTGTGTTAAGGAAAGTTGTGTTTAGGAAAGCTGTGTTTAGGAAAGCTGTGTTTAGGAAAGCTGTGTTTAGGAGAGCTGTGTTTAGGAGAGCTGTGTTTAGGAGAGCTGTGTTTAGGAAAGCTGTGTTTAGGAAAGCTGTGTTTAGGGGAGCTGTGTTTAGGAAAGCTGTGTTTAGGAAAGCTGTGTTTAGGAAAGCTGTGTTTAGGAGAGCTGTGTTTAGGGGAGCTGTGTTTAGTGCTACACTCAAACTCCCAATGATTCATCAAAGTAACAATACCTCCCTCCACAAATTTCCAAAACACTATATACACACACATATATATATATATATATATAAAATATGTATATCTATATATACAGATACATATGGAGAGAAAGGACACAGACTGACAGAACAATCAACCCTAATGTGAAGTCAGATTGTGCACACACAGAAGAGGCATCATCAGCAGTTTATTGATATTTTGCGAGCAGAAAAACCAGACTTAAGATGAGCCACACCACCAGTAGGTGGGAACTAACGAGCAACAACGCGATTGGATAGAAGTGACGAGACGCCGGCTTGTTCTCTGCCACAGAGCCCGCCTCCGGGTCCTCCCATTGGCCCACGTCTCCCTGCACCAGGCGGCTGATTGGCCGGCGGACAGCAGGTCAGGGGTTAGGCACCGGGGGAAATAAACAGGAAAACAACAGAAAAGCAACAGAAAGAGGAGAAAGACAGTGGTGTGTTAGTGAAGACGAGGATCCTCAAGTTAGACACAGACTCTAACCCTAACCCTCTAACCCTAACCCCAGTTAGACACAGACTCTAACCCTAACCCCAGTTAGACACAGACTCTAACCCTAACCCTCTAACCCTAACCCCAGTTAGACACAGACTCTAACCCTAACCCTCTAACCCTAACCCCAGTTAGACACAGACTCTAACCCTAACCCCAGTTAGACATAGACTGTAACCCTAACCCTCTAACCCTAACCCCAGTTAGACACAGACGCCTCTAACCCTAACCCCCTAACCCTAACCCCAGTTAGACACCGACGCCTCTAACCTTAACCCTTAAGCTCTGGATAAGAGCGTCTGCTAAAAAAAAGACTAAATGTAACCCTTTAACCCTAACCCAAGCAGACGGACGGACAAGTATGGAGGACGGATGGACAGAAAGATGGATGGATAGATGGACAGATGGATGGATAGACAGATGGATGGATAGACAGATGGATGGATAGGTGAATGAATGGATCGATAGATAGGTGGGTGGATACAGGGATGGATGGAGAAAACTAGAGAACTAGATTGTATAGCAGGTTCTGATTGGCCAAATTGTCTTCAGACCATGGCCAAAACATTACGTTAAATCTTTATATGCTAGGAGGTTACACGAATGCAGACTGCTAAAGCTATTTACATTAGCAGAAGCCGGTCAATTATACTGATCCGGGGCCTGTTCCATAAAGGCTGCTCAAATAAGTTGGACTTAAAGTCCCAAACCAGACTTGAATTAGCTTAACAAGTCAAGCGGGGCTAAAGCGGTTCCATAAAGGACAATTTCAGCTCAAGCAGTCCTACTGATTCAAGTCAAATTTAAGTAGTAAAGCTAATAGCGCGTGCACCCTATTCTTAAGCAGCCCGAGAAGTAAAACATGGATCATACAATCCACCACGGCAAAAGCAATGCACACGGCCACGTGACTTCTTCCAGAAAGAACATTCCCTTTAAGCCTTGTACTATGACAGCTCCCTCATCCGCCGCTTCATCAGAGAATGTCTAATATGGGGAGGACTGCCACTCTGGGGAAACTTCCGGGTTCTGAACCGGTTGCAGTTCCACTCTAGTTACATATGAGGGCGCTAACCGTCAAGTGCAGAATGAATGGAGGTCTATGAAGCTATACCCCTCAAAATCCACTTTTCTCAGGATAACTTTTTTGTCTAGTAATTTGAATTCTGAATTCGAAAGGGGAAGCAAAAAAAATACACACTGCTGGGTGTTAGATTTTAGAAGTCGCCTTTCTGTTCTAAAAAGCCTTTTAAAATGTAATTGACGTTATACACATTGTACTGCAATACTGCTTCACGGCAAGCTTTGGTCACTTCCATTTTTCTCTCGAGGGATCGACAACACAGCTGACAGGTTAGGCTCTCCCTGTCAATACACATGCTAGAAAGAGTTTTGGCTTGCTAATGTTGTTGCTAAGGTTCTGACGTTCTGGTTCTGCTTCGGATGCCATCAAGCAGGATCTTTGGTCGTAGTCAGTCCTTCACTAACCAATCAGCATTCGTTAGCAGAATGCTAGCGTGTTATGGGCAACAACGACTTACCCTGTAAGAAATCAAAAGGACATAAGTACTCGTTCATTCAACTTTTGACCTGTAATCTATGTTGAACATGCAAAAACTATAATCAAATCTGAGATTTCTCAACGACAATCAGATGAAAGAGACAAATGTAGCTGTTTAGCTCCATAGACTCCCATTCATTTTGCACTCGACTGCGATCACTCCCAGTGGAACTCTGTTGGAACTGCAACAAAATTTGGTCCAATGGGGCTTAATAGGGAGTGGGCAGGCTCTCCTTAAACAGGCTCTGGCTTCATCAAAATGAAACGACACGCCATAATTGACGTGAATGATAGGCTACGTAGGTCGAGGTCCTTTTTTAGACCACTTTGTTGATTAAAAAACAGACCCCCTTTCAACACATGTAAATTGACTTTTTTGACATTGTTTTATATAAATAGCCTACTATTAATCAATACATTACCCAGTAGCATAACTTTATAATATGGTTGTTGTGTCAGGAAAATGGAGGATATAGATGTATCTTATGGATTTAGGTTAGTTTTGCAATTGTAGACTACTGTTAACAACTAGACCTATATAGCCATGATAATTATACTCGGATAATTTAGATTGAGATAGGCCTATGCTTGATAGCCTGGCTCTGCCCTCCTACGTACTTCCGCTCAATTTGGATTTTGCTTCTGTAGTAGGTCTGGGAGCTAGGCTCTGAAGTCGGTTTCTAGAAACACATTTTTTGTAGGTCCAATCAGTGAACAGAGGGAGTGGCTGAGAACGATTACGTTAATGTTGTGCACTAGTTTGAGTAGTTCAGTAATGGCGGCGGAGAAAGATGCGAGCGAAACTATTCTGCGGTTGTGGCAACGCTGCCGAATATCCATAGGTTAAAGCCGGAGCAAGAACATTCCTTGCTGAGTTTTGTTGGTGGCCATGATGTTGTGGCCCTCCTCCCCACGGGGTTCGGGAAAAGTTTGATTTTCCAGCTACGGCAGCTAGCTCTGTTACAGTAGTGGTGAAGGAGTTGGCTAAGGTGAACACTTGCGATTGGTTATGGCAAATCAGAGTGGCTCTGGGCGGATCCAATAGTTTTAAACTTCAACAGAGGACCCGCCTTCAAGGAAGTTTGTCAATGGAGAGATCCCAGACCCTCTGTACAAATACGTACGAGGGTCTGGTTAGGACCAGGCTATATGCCTTATATGCCTGATGCCTAAACATTTGAAATTGCAAACTAGGCTAGCCTATATAGCCATACGTTTAACGTTGCGTGTATCAAATCATTGTTTAATGCATTAGGCTAAATGTTGTAGCCTATGTAGGCTATTCAAGTTGATTTTCTAACAATGTTGAACATATTGAACTGATGAGAATACGAATATGAGAATATCCGTGGTAAATCATTGTTTTCCCGTTGGGTCAGTGTTACAGGAACGTCTGGTTAAGCACCAAGTCAGGCTAAGCCTGACAGTTAGCCTGACTGTGACCAGACTAGTTTCGCAGCCTAAGTTCCCATAGTAACAGAGTTTGTAATACGTTGAGCTGGATTGGTTATGGCAAATCAGAGTGGCTCTGGGTAGATCCAATAGTTTTAAACTTCAACAGAGGACCCGACCCGCCTTCAAGGAAGTTAACGCTTGTCAATTGAGAGATCCCAGACCCTTTGTACAAATGAAATGTACGAGGGTGTGGTTAGGACCAGGCTACCTGTAGACAGGCTCTGCTTGCCTTTGTGTTTGGCGCTGCCGCGCTAGCGTTGCTGGGAAAGATGAGACGTATACAGTGACGTAATGACGTGGCTCTGTGGTGGGTCTCTAGCCCGTGGAAAAGCAAACGGTTCTTAGAAGGCTCCGTTCTTGAACCAGCTCCGAACCGGCTCTAGCACCAGCTGCGAACTAGCTCCCGGTTCACTTTGGTGGAAAGGGGGTACGAATGAACTAGAAATGCTTCCGACTAACTGACATAAGTCTGGCCTATTCGGTAAACTCGCTTTATGGAACAGGCCTCCGTTCTCTTCCAACATTTCATCATCTGCTGCAGTTGTGTACATCGCTACGACACAAGTGAAGGTAAATATAAATTAATATATATAATAAATAATAAATGAATAAATATGCTGTGTAGCCTATAAGTGAAGGTAAATATGCTGTGTATATGTGAAGGTAAATATGCTGTGTATGTGAACGGAAAACAGCTAGAGAGAGACAAACAGGAAGCTACAAAGTTTTGTGTCTGTATCTTGATTCAACCCACCCCAGTGAGTAAGAGATGTGCCATCTTTAATGAAGCCCTGAAGACAAACACAAGCGTTCTGGGAACCAAAACAGCAACACTGTCAACTGACTGCTTCTGCTTCTGACAACGTCTTGCTTTCAAGCAAGATCAATGACATATCTTCTCTAGATAAACACACAAACCAGTTTATCTGAGAATGTCTGTTGTCGTCGAGATCTAAGCATGGATTAAGGGATTTATACTGTAACTACAGGTACGCTGTGAACTCACTACTTGCTGTGTCACATGATCAGTGGGTTTAGTTCCATCAGAGGCAAGACATGTTATTTATATGGACTGAGGTGTGTTTTAAAGGGTAGTGTTCCAGATTCAACTATCCAAATTTCCTCTTGAATTCTCAGTCAACCACTGTACTGTACTGTGAGTGTGACAAACTGGGGGTCAAGTGATAGGGATAGTGTTAGATACAGCGACAGCAATAGATACAGTATCATATTAGAAAAAATCAACTATAATACAAACTGACAAACCACTTTTAGATTTGTCAGATTTACGTTTCCCTTTTTTAATGGAGAAGTAGCTAGCTAGTGTTAGCTTGTTGCAGCCCTGAAGGAGCGTTAGGATAACGGCTTGAATGGAAGCTAACGAGGCAAGTATCTGCAGCCTGAGTGAGGAGGTAATTTACGCAGAGAGGATGCAGAGTGGGATGGGCAGGAACCACATTTGTTCTCACATATAGTACTATACATTCCACAGTTGGATTACGCAGCAAAGGAAAGGATCAAGACAGCTGGACGACCAACTCCACAGACAATATTATATATTTATATACATCCTTTATGTTGTTATATGAAACAGGCCTCAACATTAACTTTTTGAGGCACTTGTCCTTCGGACAAGTACATTAACGTTTCACTTGTCCAGACACAAAAGTCACTTGTCCGGGTAAAGATTTATAATTTAATATTTTTTTTAAATGGTGTTGACGTTTCTAGTTTGCTAGCGTCGGCAGTGGTGTACCTAGCAAGCTTTAGCAGCATTTGTATCAGTTAAATGTATGTAGTTAAATACCAGCTAATATTCAACTGTAAAGTAGGTGCTCAAGCAGGTGCTCAAGCACCCCTAAAAATATACATTATTCTTTATTATCATTTGATGCTGGTAGTTCATGAAGAAAGGGACATCCTTAGTTTTTTTATTCATTCAATATTTTTCATAATAATACATACATGTATTAATTGTTATCAAGTGAAATTAGGGATTTATAATAGCAAGGGGGTTTAGCACTTTTGCAAGGCACTGTATTCATGTCACATTCTAATTGGGGACTGAGCAACGCTAGAGGTCTGATCCTAGAATCGCCCCTGCTCAGACGCTCTCACACCAAACCTTGTACTTCTCACGCTGAGAAGGCAACGCAAACCAAGTTGTCCTGCTAACGTTGTAAAAAGTAATGGACGAGGTGCAGGCCCACGGAGTGAAGCAACATAGACACGCGAACACCTGTGAAAGCTTGTCTCGCGGCCATTTCTTCTATTTAAGATACAGTATAAGTTTAGATAGCTTGCAAATACTGAGGATAGCCTACCGAAGTAGAGTTAGCCAATGTCGTAGCAATGCTAGCTAACGTTAGTTTGCTAGCTGTATAACATTTCACTGGGTCTTACAGCGTTTGATTTACTGAATTTATTATGAAATGGTCTAGCCATTTGCCTACTTGAGCAAGTCACACAGTTTTTAAGCCCTGAGAGTGTAATTGCGATGACACAGTAAATACTTTTTCAGGTAATAAGCCCCCGTTCAAGTGTTTACCATTAAATTAGCTGCACGGTCTGATCTTGGGACGAAGCCACTTATTTTGTGTTTTGCTAATGCAGAATTCGGTCAAATAAATTCGGTAAAATAGACGTAATAATTGGAACATAACGTGAAGTAACATAGCATTTTATTTGGTTTGAGTTTTAACTTGTCCAGTGGGACAAGTAAAGTTCTCTTCCACTTGCCCAACAAAAAATCCACTTGTCCCGGACAAGCGGACAAGCCTTAATGTCGAGCCCTGTGAAATATGATAATAATATATTTGTTCCTTATGAAAGGGATAAACTTCAGGTGCATCACCTTACCTTAGTTGTATAGTAAGTTTGCATTAGGTTGCTAGTTTGCATTAGGTTGCTAGTTGGATTATTGCTACATTTGAACAGAAGAACATCACATAACTTGAACATAAGTAAAGATAAGTAGTCAACTTAGGATCACAATGACTCTTGCTTAGACTGTTGCTCTTGTTTGTTAGTGGTAGCTGATTTAAACTGTTTTCTATTTTAGTTAATCCTATTTCTATTGCTTTCCTACAGGTACACTTGCACTTAGAGATTCATGTTGTTTAATTGTAACTTGTTTAACTACATGCTTTTATGGTTTCCTCCCTTTAGCACTTTTTTTTTTGGTTGTTCACAATGTGTACTTCTTGTTTCTGGCTACCCGCAATGCTTTGGGGTTATCTTGTTATTATTATCAGTGACCTATGCACTTTGTAAAGCTCTCTCTTGAAAGTCGCTTTGGATAAAAGCTCTGGTGGCTGGACATCATCAGACCAACTGGTCTGTCCCCCACTGGACATTGTGTCCTCCCATTGGATAATCTGCCCATTTAATGCCCCCTTCCCTCGGACATGATCTCCCCCCCTTCCCCTAACATCATCAGATCTTGGAGACTCTGTCCCCTTTCTCCTGCACGTCAGCAGATCCTTGGACTGCCCACCCTGGGTGACCATGAGCGCCCTTGACACGTGATAGGATGACCACATTCCCTCCCCATTGTCTTCTGACCAATCACCTAACAAACACCTCCCTCTCTTGGGGGTACAAGACCTGTCTCTCGATGACAGGGAGACAGAACTTGGACTGGGCAGAACTCTCTCTGATCTCTGTCAAGACCACTTTCTCAACGAAGGCCTTCGTTTTGATCTATTCTGTGACTTTCTGTGAAGCTGCATTGGCATCATCGGCTGATTCTCTGTACTAGACTAAGAACATCCTGGTGTGTTGTTTTCATTGTGTGTTCTTGTGATTGCATCATTTCTTATTATTAAACTACAAATAACTTGGTCCAGTATTTAACCTTGTATCATTCTCCGCCTTAACACATGCCATCTGGTTAGCCTAGTAGTGGTCAAATCTTCACCCCTGTAAAGTTTTTTGAGGACATGGTGGGTGATGGTAATGCTGGTAGTTTGAGGACATGGTGGGTGATGGTAATGCTGGTAGTTTGAGGACATGGTGGGTGATGGTAATGCTGCTAGTTTGAGGACATGGTGGGTGATGGTAATGCTTGTAGTTTGAGGACATGGTGGGTAATGGTAATGCTGGTAGTTTGAGGACATGGTGGGTGATGGTAATGCTGGTAGTTTAGGTACATGGTTGGTGATGGTAATGCTGGTAGTTTGAGGACATGGTGGGTGATGGGAATGATGGTAGTTTAGGTACATGGTTGGTGATGGTAATGCTGGTAGTTTGAGGACATGGTGGGTGATGGTAATGCTGGTAGTTTGAGGACACGGTGGGTGATGGTAATGCTGGTAGTTTGAGGACATGGTGGGTGATGGTAATGCTGGTAGTTTAGGTACATGGTGGGTGATGGTAATGCTGGTAGTTTGAGGACATGGTGGGTGATGGTAATGCTGGTAGTTTGAGGACATGGTGGGTGATGGTAATGCTGGTAGTTTAGGTACATGGTTGGTGATGGTAATGCTGGTAGTTTGAGGACATGGTGGGTGATGGTAATGCTGGTAGTTTGAGGACACGGTGGGTGATGGTAATGCTGGTAGTTTGAGGACATGGTGGGTGATGGTAATGCTGGTAGTTTAGGTACATGGTGGGTGATGGTAATGCTGGTAGTGTGAGGACATGGTGGGTGATGGTAATGCTGGTAGTTTGAGGACATGGTGGGTGATGGTAATGCTGGTAGTTTGAGGACATGGTGGGTGATGGTAATGCTGGTAGTTTAGGTACATGGTGGGTGATGGCAATGCTGGTAGTTTGTCTCACCTCCTCATGCAGTCGAGAGCTCGTACAAAGTAGTCCTTGTTGAGCTGGTGCTCGTCGCGGAGCAGAGAGCACTGCTCCAGGGTCACAGACATGGAGGTCCGGTCTTTGGCGCTTTTACAGCTGGTGAACCTGATGCCGTTCATCCTCCTGCAGATCTGCCCGGGGACACGCAACATGTTATCCTGCTTTCTACTGACACTGTACAGACTTCAAAATGCATGCTCCATTATGTAAAACTAGGAATTTAAAATAGAGAATTTAAAGCTATTTTTTGAAAAGCTGTAGAAAAAGTACAGAAAGTAAATATTGCTTGTCTCTGATTAAATATTTGCTCTTCATTTTCTCCTACGACTATGTTCTGCAGGAGTTCAGTAAAGGTGTGAGAGATGACGCAACACGGCAGTCTGAAGAAACATCAGGTTACACACAGAATCTGGAATTACTAGATAGAAAGTCCCATTGTTATAGAATCAAATTTGGCCCAGATAATATTCAAACTGCATGTGTGTGAGTAAGTATGTGGAAGACGTGTGTGTGTGTGTGTGTGTGTGTGTGTGTTTATATCTCACCGATGCAGCAAGCCACAGGATTTCCACATTCTTCCTCTTCTTTGTAATTACAATCTGGCCCAAGGTTTCAAATAATTCTTTCAAATCGCTCTGTGTTTCAAAATGTGGTAGATCTGGGGAAATAAATTAAAACAACGTATTGGAAGATGTCAGCAGCATATGTGGTTGTACTTGGTGACAGTATGCTAGCAGATATGAGAGAATATCCTCCGTCTCTGGAGGAGGGGATCCCTCTCTGAATTGCTCCTCCGAGTTTTTCCTTGTCTTCCTTGAGGGTTTAGGTTGGTTGAGAGGCAGTTCTATGGGCGTATGTGAAGCCCTCTGTGACATGCTTGCGTGTAAAAAGGGCTGTACAAATACATTTGATTTGATTTGAGAGCACAGTGGTCAAGGTTTGTGGAACTCAGAGAGAACAGTATGCTAGCAGATGTGGACCTCACAGACAACAGTCATAACAGTTGCTTCAGACTCACCTTCTGTGGGCACCTTTTCTTTCAGCGATTTGTAATAACCATCTAAAATCTCAAAGTTCCTCTGGTTGATTCTCTCCTGCAAGGAGCTGTCGCCAAACCTGAGGATGGAAGAAAGAGAGACAGAGGTAGAGAGAGGTGGAGACAGAGGTAGAGAGAGGTGGAGACAGAGGTAGAGAGACGTACAGACAGAGGTAGAGAGAGGTAGAGACAGAGGTAGAGAGAGGTGGAGACAGAGGTAGAGAGAGGCAGAGACAGAGGTAGAGAGACGTAGAGACAGAGGTAGAGAGAGGCAGAGACAGAGGTAGAGAGAGGTAGAGACAGAGGTAGAGAGAGGCAGAGACAGAGGTAGAGAGAGGTAGAGACAGAGGTGGAGACAGAGGTAGAGAGAGGTAGAGACAGGTGGAGACAGAGGTAGAGAGAGGTAGAGAACGATAGAGAGAAAGGTGTTACGGGAAAATGATTAGCTGAGTTGGATGGCTCAAGCACAAGCTTGTTAGCAGAATGACTGAATCCTGTAATGTTAGATGCTTTGGCGTCATAAATAACTCGATCCACACATGGCTCCACTGTGCAAAAACCCTGTATGTTTGATGCTATCACATGACAGCTTCCTGCTGGAGCCAGTCTCCTGACCCTCTGCTCTCACAGGAGAAACACATGTTGGGGCCAGCTGCATCATAATAGACCTAGTCTTAGACTTAAATGCAACTTTAAGTCTGACTTGCTATAGACACTTCAATTTACCTGTTGCATAAAGCTTTACGATCAGTGACTAACGTAAGACTGACTTAGATAGCCTGTTGCACTTTGCATTATGGGTAAAATAAGACACTGCGAAAAAAAGAGAAAATGGCGGACAAAACAGCGAACGGCGAAATATTGATACATTTAAACCTGATGAAAACCTACACAGTATCTGTTGGAGGGATACAATATTGAAAAAGTAGACAATTAGTAGACACTATTGAAAAATGTACAAATAGTGTATGCGTTTTTAAGCTTCTTAATTTAACCCCAACGCTACTTCCATTTATCATCAACTCCAATGCAGATGGCTGGCGCTAGCGTAGATAAAGTGAGTTGTTGTGATCTACTCACTCGTTTAATAAAACATTTTATTCTGCGGAAAAGCAAAACCCAGTCAACATTTTCTGCAGTTACAAATAACACTCTTAATTCTTGCTTGCCATCGTTCGCCTTCCCACAGTTCACCATGCTGGGGGGCGTTTCAAACTGATTATGTAGAATGTAGTTCTCTAAAATCACTGTTGTAGTTGTGTGTGTGTGAGAGTGTGTGTGTGAAAGTGTGTGTGTGAGAGTGTGTGTGATAGTGTGTGTGTGATAGTGTGCGTGTGTGAGTGTGTGTGAGTGTGTGTGTGTGTAAGAGTGTGTGAGTGTGTGTGTGTGTACTAGCACCTCTCAGCAATGGTCTGCTGCTCGTTGATCCCCACGTTGAAGAGGACAGGGTGGACATGCAGGGGCTGGCCCTCCCTCATCTCCCACGGCAACGCCTGAAACGCCCCCTGAGGGAGGGGAACTTCTACAGTGTAGTGGTCTCTGGAGGGGAGAGGGAGGAGGGAGGGGGAGGGGGGAGGGCGGGGGGAGGGGGGAGGGGAGAGGGAGGAGGGGGGAGGGCGGGGGGAGGGGGGAGAGGGGAGGGGGGAGAATGAAGGGAACATAAATGTAGAGATGGCATAAAAGACGAATGTTAACAGCCAAAAGAGATAATGCTATAAAGTACATTTAGTCATTTAGCAGACGCTCTTATCCAGAGTGACTTACAGTAAGTATAGGGACATTCCCCCCAAGGCAAGTAGGGTGAAGTGCCTTGCCAAAGGACACAACATAATTTGGCATAGCCGGGAATCGAACTGGCGACCTTCAGATTACTAGCCCGATTCCCTAACCGCTCAGCCACCTGACTCCCTGTAATGCTACATTGCTCAACATACAGATTATGTCACAGGTCAGAGAAGCACTTACAGGTCCAGAAGTCATGTTCAAGTTAGCATGGCTTCCCTCAGACAGAGATAGCATCTGCAACATGACACTCCCTGGTTTGTTATGTACGGGAGACTTAATATACAATGAGTTCCTTGGGTGGAAGTGTTGGTGCACATCCAGTTGTTGTTCATCTGCTGAACGTACTCTATGCACTGATTGTATGTTGCTTTGGATAAAAGAGTTTGATGAATTAGAAGAGGGAAAAAGTGTAGCACTGTTCCCATGACAACATTCTGCAGTGTAGCACTGTTCCCATGACAACATTCTGCAGTGTAGCACTGTTCCCATGACAACATTCTGCAGTTGGAAGCATGTATGATGTTTATTGTCCTTGGAGCGTCTGAACCCGCATGCGTCTGAGCCCGCATGCGTCTGAGCCCGCATGCTCCTTAGAGAACTGATGAAGTGCTTCCTGACATGGAGGCAGCCAGGAAGAGACTATTTAAGGCATTACTCCCTTTATCTTTTTATTGAGAGAGATAGTTATCATGGAGAGGACAGGACATGTGAGAGAGAGCGAGAGCGAGAGCGAGAGCGAGAGAGAGAGAGAGAGAGAGAGAGAGAGAGAGAATGACATGCAGTAAAGGGCCTAGGCGGGATTGGAAACCAGGCCACCGGGGTGAGGCCTCAGCCTGCATGGGGTTACATTTCACCAGTGAGCCGCCGGGGTCCCAGTGGTAATACTGACTGGCACATGGCTCCAGTGGTAATACTGACTGGCACACGGCTCCAGTGGTAATACTGACTGGCACACGGCTCCAGTGGTAATACTGACTGGCACATGGCTCCAGTGGTAATACTGACTGGCACATGGCTCCAGTGGTAATACTGACTGGCACACGGCTCCAGTGGTAATACTGACTGGCACATGGCTCCAGTGGTAATACTGACTGGCACATGGCTCCAGTGGTAATACTGACTGGCACATGGCTCCAGTGGTAATACTGACTGGCACACGGCTCCAGTGGTAATACTGACTGGCACACGGCTCCAGTGGTAATACTGACTGGCACACGGCTCCAGTGGTAATACTGACTGGCACACGGCTCCAGTGGTAATACTGACTGGTACATGGCTCCAGTGGTAATACTGACTGGCACATGGCTCCAGTGGTAATACTGACTGGCACATGGCTCCAGTGGTAATACTGACTGGCACATGGCTCCAGTGGTAATACTGACTGGCACATGGCTCCAGTGGTAATACTGACTGGCACATGGCTCCAGTGGTAATACTGACTGGCACATGGCTCCAGTGGTAATACTGACTGGCACATGGCTCCAGTGGTAATACTGACTGGAACATGGCTCCAGTGGTAATACTGACTGGAACATGGCTCCAGTGGTAATACTGACTGGCACATGGCTCCAGTGGTAATACTGACTGGCACATGGCTCCAGTGGTAATACTGACTGGAACATGGCTCCAGTGGTAATACTGACTGGCACATGGCTCCAGTGGTAATACTGACTGGAACATGGCTCCAGTGGTAATACTGACTGGAACATGGCTCCAGTGGTAATACTGACTGGCACATGGCTCCAGTGGTAATACTGACTGGCACATGGCTCCAGTGGTAATACTGACTGGAACATGGCTCCAGTGGTAATACTGACTGGAACATGGCTCCAGTGGTAATACTGACTGGCACAT
Organism: Hypomesus nipponensis; assembly: GCF_054491055.1. Taxonomy (NCBI): domain Eukaryota; kingdom Metazoa; phylum Chordata; class Actinopteri; order Osmeriformes; family Osmeridae; genus Hypomesus; species Hypomesus nipponensis. Next base: position 19,561,954 of record NC_140382.1, on the reverse strand, counting down.
GGCTCCAGTGGTAATACTGACTGGCACATGGCTCCAGTGGTAATACTGACTGGAACATGGCTCCAGTGGTAATACTGACTGGAACATGGCTCCAGTGGTAATACTGACTGGAACATGGCTCCAGTGGTAATACTGACTGGAACATGGCTCCAGTGGTAATACTGACTGGAACATGGCTCCAGTGGTAATACTGACTGGAACATGGCTCCAGTGGTAATACTGACTGGAACATGGCTCCAGTGGTAATACTGACTGGCACATGGCTCCAGTGGTAATACTGACTGGCACATGGCTCCAGTGGTAATACTGACTGGAACATGGCTCCAGTGGTAATACTGACTGGAACATGGCTCCAGTGGTAATACTGACTGGCACATGGCTCCAGTGGTAATACTGACTGGCACATGGCTCCAGTGGTAATACTGACTGGAACATGGCTCCAGTGGTAATACTGACTGGAACATGGCTCCAGTGGTAATACTGACTGGAACATGGCTCCAGTGGTAATACTGACTGGAACATGGCTCCAGTGGTAATACTGACTGGAACATGGCTCCAGTGGTAATACTGACTGGAACATGGCTCCAGTGGTAATACTGACTGGAACATGGCTCCAACAATCGCCTGGCATCAAACTGAGTCCCTCTCCCCAGGGTGTGTCCCTGCACTGAGCTGAATCCACACCGTGCTGGTTTACACAAAGGACAAAGTGAACCCTAATGACTAACATAAACAAAGGACAAGTCTTACAAATAAACCTGTGAAACGCCTTCATGAACCAAAATCTGCATTCAGGGAAAGTATGCAGTCAAGTCAGTTATTCTAGTATTGTCTAGCTTGTGTCCCTATGAAGAGGTGTGTTTGCTGCAGTGCTTTCTGGGTGTCAGAGTCTTACCGTCTCCCGCTGATGACCGGCTGCAGGTGGCAGGGTTGGTCTGTCCTGGCCTGGGTGATCTTAAAGGTAACGTGCTGGAGGTCTGAGATGCCCACCTCCATGTCCTCCAGCATGCCCACCTCTTCACCTGCACCACACACACATCACATCCGTTTGACTTTCACTTTCCAGTCCTGGCAATGTCCTGAACACAGCTGAAATGTGTTGTGAAACAGCTTCCAACATCCTGGCCTCTCGCCAGCATCTGCTCCACCTTCCTGCAGCTCCAGACTAAACATAAACATCCTTTCAGCTGGTCACCTCCAGACTGAGCAGCAACATCCTCTCAGCTGGTCACTTCCAGATTTGCCATTTTTCAGGTACCTACTCACCAGCACGCTACACTTTATATTTATAATATTTCCCCTTTTGTAATGCAGAACTGCTGTTTCTATTTCTAATCAGAATCAGAATGATGTTTAATCGCCTAGTAAGTGGTCACAAACAAGGACTTTACTAATGTGTCCTGCCGCTCTGTCATTCCTGCCCCTTTAGATCATCTGGGTTAGGGTTCATCTCTGCTATCCTGCTGCTTTGTCATTTTTTGATGCCACTACATAGCTGTTGCTTGTCATGTTACTGTAATGTGGTTGTCCAGAACCCTGTTAACCCTATGTGGTGACCTTTAACCCAGTGTGTGTGTGCGTGTGGTACGTACTGTAGGTGCTGAGCAGGCCCTCGAACTGTGCCAGGACTCCCACCAGGTGGAGCTGTCTGAGGAAGGCCTGGTCCTCCACCCCCGCATACAGCCTCATCACGAAGCCACAGGCCAGCGCGGCCAGCTGCACACACACACGCACACACACACACACACACACACACACACACAGGGGTTAAATAATCTGTCCATAGAAACACGGGGGCTAGCCCCTTGTCCTAGCCCCTTGTCCTAGCCCCTTGTCCTAGCCCCTTGTCCTAGCCCTAGCCCTCTCCCATAATCCTGATGTACAAATGCGCCTGATCTCTCCCTGTTAAACAGGCTCCACTGTGCACGCTGCCCCTCTGAGAGCGGGGCTTCTG
>NC_140382.1:19382500-19555000 GCF_054491055.1 Hypomesus nipponensis | reverse complement strand
AGCATAGTACTAAGGTCTTATTATGGAGCAGCGTAGTACTAAGGTCTTATTATGGAGCAGCATAGTACTAAGGTCTTATTATGGAGCAGCATAGTACTAAGGTCTTCTGAGCTCTAGAGCAGAGGATATCAGTCTCTCGTGAGAGCAGCAGGGAGAGGAGGACGACACACAGCCAGGGACCAATAGCATTCCTCCTTCATCTCCTCGCCTCCGCCCGGCGACAGCAACTACATCCACAACAACAAACAATTCAATTACCCCGCATAGCCTTTCCTCTGAGCAGGGCCTTTGATCTGGGATTCACACATTGCATGCACACACACAGTACATACACACACTGTACATACACACAAAATCTGCTTTTATAGTGCTGACTACACTATCACTCAAGGGAAATTAAAGAAGTGTGGGCTCTGACATATACTGAAGTAAAAAGTAGCCATTACTACACCTGTTTTTTATCGTCACGCTGGTAACTGGACCTCACATCACATTAACACAAATGTATTGGGGGGGGGGGGGGGGGTGGACAGACAGAATGACAAGCTGGAGCCTGATATCCACAGACACAGACTGAGGGAGATAGATGCATTTGATCACAGGAATGATCTAGGATTAAGACTTTTAACTGTATCTGTTGTGCGTCCTAGTTAGTGGGAGGCTAGAATGTGGTGTGATTGTTGTGGTTGAGGCTGCGGGTGAGGAGTTGGCCTGGTCTCACCTTCTCAGCCAGGGGCTGGAGTGCATCTCTCAGGCCAGTGGAGGAGCGCTGCCGGGCGGCCTGGAGCAGCTGCTCAGCCAGGGAGGAGACGAGGGGCTGGAGCGCCCACACCTCCCCCAGGACCTCCTGGGCCCGCGCCGTGTGCTCCAGGGAGTAGTAGATACACTGGTACGCTGAGCTGAGACTGGGGGCGAGAGAGTGGGAGAGAAGCATGGAGAGAGAGGAAGAGAGAGAGGAAGAGAGACGGAGAAAGAGAGGGAGAGGTAGAGAGAGGGGAAATGTAGTTTAGACAAGCCAACAATGCTCTTCAGAGTTTCATCAAAACCTGTCTTTTTATTCTGTTGAAAAGCCCCCAGTGTCTTTCAAGTATAATGAATCTAGATTTCATTTCCAGGGAACTCTTCATTCCTAGACAATAACACCCTCAGACACCAACCCAATCAAGCACCCTGCAGAACAAGAGGGAGAGAGAGGGAGGAGGAGGAAGGAGGAGGGAGGAGGAAGAAGGAGGAGGAGGGAAAAAGGGGTTTGGATGTAGTACCTCTAGACCTCAGGAAAATACAGACGACACATATTTGGGGAAAGTCATGGACTGATAGATGAGAAGCACTTATTCAAACAGACTTATTTACTTTTGAACACAAAACGGTCTGGTCCAGCACATTCAAATTCACAGATAAGATTGCAACACACATGCACACACACACACACACACACACACAACACAAACACACAACGCACAGCAAAGGAGAAGCACACAAACTCGATCCATTTCAGTGCATTTGAACAGAGAACTTTAAGAGGATGCTATCAGGGTATGAAAGCTGCCATAGAGAGAGTGAGAGCTGCTTATCATTTAACAAGAGTCGCTGGGTGATTCAGAGAGGCTGTTAAAGAAAGATTAGAGCGCTCCAGCGCTAGGTCTACAGGATTCGATTAAAAGGCATAATCACAAGAATCCAAGACTTTTAAAACAGCCATCTGGAGAGAGAGGAGAGAAAGGAAGGGGGAGAGGAGAGAGGGGAGAGAGGGGAGAGAGGGGAGAGGACAGAGGGGAGGGGAGAGGAGAGAGAGAGGAGAGAGGAGGGTGGAAGGGGGAGGGGGAGAGGAGAGAGAGGAGGGGAGAGAGGAGGGGAAGGGAGAGGAGAGAGAGAGGAGAGAGGAGGGTGGAAGGGGGAGGGGGAGAGGAGAGAGAGGAGGGGAGAGAGAGAGGAGAGGAGAGAGAGAGGAGGGGAGAGGAGGGTGGAAGGGGGAGGGGGAGACTGGAGGAGGCTATGGTGTGGTGGTATGGGTATTGATTCTAGTCTCCGTCGCGGTCTCCAACATCTCCAGAAGCTAGCCTGAGCCCAGAGCAGGTTCATACATCCTGGACGTGCTTGGCTGTTCTGGGAACAAAGACAAACGGCTCTTTTATTGCTCTCCTGGTTCCACCTCTGTGCTCAGGTTCTCCCCTCTCTGTCTCTGTCTCTCTTTCTCTCTTTCTCTCTTTCTCTCTCTCTCTCTCTCTCTCTCTCTCTCTCTCTCTCTCTCTCTCTCTCTCTCTCTCTCTCTCTCTCTATCTCTCTTAATACAGCTTTGAATAGCCAAGTCTTGTTCTCCTTTTAATCAAAGGCTGTTAAAAAAGCATGGCTCTCAAAGGGGGAGTGGGAAAGTAAGAATACAACAGACACACACACAGCCCTCTCTCTCTCTCTCTCTCTCTCTCTCTCTCTCTCTGCTCTGCCTCTCTCTCTCTCTCTCTCTCTCTCTCTCTCAGTATTAACAGTTCAAACCACACTGCACACGGAGAACAGACATCAAGGCTTCTTGGGAGAAAATGATTGTCAGGGCATATTCTAATATTACAATAATATAATATCATGCTAATGAAGCCACCAAATAATGAAATTCCCCTCATCTAAAGAAAACATGCAACTCCATTTAAACTTCAATGATGCAAAGCTCAGGTCATCACTGAGGAGAGACATTGTGCTTCTTGCTGTTATCCTGACAGTGGTGGAGAGGAGGAATCAGCTGAGTGGATTGAGGCTCAGAAGAGGACGGATAGAGATGGAAGGAAGTTCTACGGTTAGTCGAGCGGAAAATTGGAAAATTGAAGCTCCAGTGATCCATTAGTTAGGTCAAATATGAAACAAAAACCCTGGTCTCCAGGGTGAGGCAGCTCCACTGTTTAATCTCTCTCTCGTTCAACCACATTGATTTCCTTTCAGTGGACTCTCTCTCTTTCCGAAAACGTGCTGGCTTATCGCAGCGTATGCAGGCAGATAAAGTTGACCATCTTCTCCAAATTTGCTTGTGCAGCTAAGCGGAGAAAAGTTTGTCTTTCATTCATTTTTTTCAGAGGGCCTGCAATGACTTAAGTCTTCTTAGTTCCTCATCTCAAAAGCTCTGCCTCCGTCACTTGGTCCCCTGTCCATTTGGCTTCCTATTTTCCCTATAATCCTCTTCCTCTCTCTCCTACATATCACACTCTCCCTCTGATTCTAACACATTGTACAGTGAATTCTTTTAGCAGATGCTTTCATCCTAAAAAAGCAGAAGATGTATGTTTCAGTGGTCAGAGTGAAGGAACGGGCCGTTTTAACCAGCCATAAGGCCAAGCAACCACAGCAGACATGAGAACAAGAATATTTTAACTACAGAGCAACAACAACTTCAACTACTGTGCAGTGTAGCCAAACCAACATTGTCTCATGAGAGCAGCAAACTAGTCTGTGGGTTCAGTGTCTTGCCAGACAGAAGTACAACAGGATCTTGTCTCCTGTCTCTCCTATGTATCCCCCCCTCTCTCTCTCTCTCTCTCTCTCTCTCTCTCTCTCTCTCTCTCTCTCTCTCTCTCTCTCTCTCTCTCTCTCTCTCTCTCTCTCTCTCTCTCTCTCTCTCTCTCTCTCTCTCTCTCTCTCTCTCTCTCCTATATATCCCCCCTCTCTCTCCCTCCCTATCCTATATATCCCCCCTCCCTCTCTGTCTCCCTCTCTCTCACTCTCCTATATATCCCCTCTCTCTCCTATATATCTCTCTCTCCCTCTGTCTCTCCTGTATATTCCTCCCTAATAAATAAAACTCTCTTTCTACTCTCTGTCTGTTTCCTGTCTATCCTTTCCTCCCTCTCCCTCTCCCGCCCTCCCTCTCTCCCTGGGAGTGTTGGTTGTGACTAATGGGAGCTGGCGTCCTCAGTAATGACTCAGCAGTCCTTGGTGAGCGTGAGCAGAAATCTCCTCACATTTCTGTCAGTCTTCCTGGGGTGAGACACCCTCCTGCCTCCCCCTTATGGAGGGGGGTGTGACTGGTACAACACTGAGTAAGTGTGTGTATGTATGACTGCATGTGCCTGTGTGTGTGTGTGTGTGTGTGTGTGTGTGTGTCAGTTCTTCTTCTGCAATCCCTTAAATGTTTGTCAGGCCGGCGGAGACAGGGGTGTGATGGGTACGTACTAATTAGACACGTCCCCCCCACCAGACTGAGGAGCTGGGTACACAGCCGCAGCCCTGGGGCACACACAGGTAATTGAATCAAACAGACCCAATTCAATCAGTGACTCTCTGGCTCTCTGTCTTAGAGAGTGGAGGGAGAGGGACTGTGTTCAGGTCAAGAGAGGGAGGGAGGGTAGACAGAGAGAGAGGGGGGAGGATGGAGATATGGCAGAGGGAGGGAGGAGTCAGTGCAGGAGGAGGTAAAGAGGGAGGGAAGGAAGAGAAAGAGGAAAGTAGGGAAGGGAAAGAGGGATGGATGTAGAGAGGGAGCTTGAGGGAGGAGGGATGGATGTAGAGAGGGAGCTTGAGGGAGGAGGGATGGATGTAGAGAGGGAGCTTGAGGGAGGAGGGATGGATGTAGAGAGGGAGCTTGAGGGAGGAGGGATGGATGCAGAGAGGGAGCTTGAGGGAGGAGGGATGGATGTAGAAAGGGAGCTTGAGGGAGGAGGGATGGATGTAGAGAGGGAGCTTGAGGGAGGAGGGATGGATGCAGAGAGGGAGCTTGAGGAAGGAGGGATGGATGCAGAGATGGAGCTTGAAGGAGCTTAAAGGAGGACAGATGGAGAAGGGGTAGGAGGGAAGGAGGGAAGAGAGATAACAAATACCATGTATGACGTGAAGACTGCAACCACCTACCTCCCTCCCTCCCCCTCCCCTCCACCTCCCTCCCCCTCCCCTCCACCTCCCTCCCCCTCCCCTCCTCACCTCTTCTTGTCGGCATGGTAGCGGCTCAGCAGACTCCGGAGGCCTCCAGCCTTGAAGCCCTGGGAGTGGGCTGCGGGGGCACCCACGGTCACCACGTCATAGCATGCATCTGGAAAGGGCAGGGGTCAGAGGGTAGAGGACAGGGGTTAGGATGGTTTGTGGGGGTGGGCGGAATGTAGATAGATCACAGTGAAGGACAAACTGAGGGACACACCTACACAGGTGATTTATACTACTTCTCCCTCTCTCCCTCCCTCTCTCCCTCCCTCCCTCCCTCTCTCCCTCTCTCCCTCTCTCCCTCTCTTCCTCCTCTCTCCCTCTCTCCATTTCTCCCTCTCTCCATTTCTCCCTCCCTCTCTCCCTCCCTCCCTCCCTCCCTCCCTCCCTCCCTCCCTCCCTCCCTCCCTCCCTCCCTCCCTCCCTCCCTCCCTCCCTCCCTCCCTCCCTCCTCTCTCCCTCTCTCTCTCTCTTCCTCCCTCTCTCCATTTCTCCCTCTCTCTCTCCCTCCCTCGCTCCCATTTTCCCTCCCTCCCTCTCTTCCTCCCCCTTCCCCTCCCCCTCCCCCTCTCCCTCTCCCTCTCCCTCTCCCTCTCCCTCTCCCTCTCCCTCTCCCTCTCCCTCTCCCTCTCTCCCTCCCTCTCTCCCGTTCTCTCTCCCTCCCTCTCTCCCGTTCTCTCTCCCTCCCTCTCTCCCTCTCCCTCTCCCTCCCTCTCTCCCGTTCTCCCTCCCTCCCTCTCCTCTCCCTCTCCCTCTCCCTCTCCCTCTCCCTCTCCCTCTCCCTCTCCCTCTCCCTCTCCCTCTCCCTCTCTGTCCCTGTCCTAATGCTGTCAGTGTAGCCAGCCGTCCCACGCTGAACCCAAGGACAGACAATGTCACAACACTCCACTTTAAACACAGTAACATAAACACACACAAACAAGTGCTTCCAGCAGAGTTGGATAGCAAGGACTGATGCTGACACCAGCCTGTGTGTGGAGGGGAAGTAGAGAGGGGGAGTGAGGGGAGTTCTTAAACTTTCTTGCTGCCTTAATTGGTCTCAGTGCGTGTGAGTGTGTGTGAGTGTGTGCGTTTGTGTGTGTGTGTCACTTCCTCGGCAGGAGGGAGGAGTGATTGCTGTCGTGGAGATAGAGTTGCCGTGGAGATAGAGTTGGCATAATTCATACTTAACCCATCCCCACTTCCTGTTGAAGGGAGATAAAGCAGCCCTTTACAGGGAGTCTGATCGGCCCCTGAACATGGCGTTTGCTTGCCCCTCGTCAAAGAGCTGTGGTGAGAACAGAAGCTTGTTTACCTCGCTGGATGTTCAATAGAGGAAATGCTGAAACAATCCCTGTTTGTGGTCCTGTTTGAGGATGGAGGTGTTATTCACCTTATTCCAGAAGTCACGATGGGCGCGGCCATCCGCCGTATTCTCATTTCCGGTTGAGATACTTTCCCTTTTATAACGGTACTAAAAGAGAATGTCTTAAACAGGCTCTGGTACTAATTTAAGGCAAATAGAGATGCCCAGTGTTAACTGTGCAGTTTGTGGCTGCCATAACAGCTGGAGAAAACAAATCAGACCCTGTATTATCATTGTTTTGACCATGGAAAGAAGAGGTCCGAGTGTTGTGGGCGACATTTACTTTGCATCGACCTCCAACCAAAGTTGAGGATCTGCATCCCTGGCTGAAGGCGCTGAATTTAAAAGACCCACCGAAGTTTCCTTTTGTCTGCTCGTATCACTTGCAACATCAAGTGTGTAATAAGAGATAAACTAGCTATATTTTAGTATGTTTTAGTGTTCTCAATTTATGATATTAGTAGATACAAGATTATAAACAAATGTATGGGCATGGTTGTGATCAACTGCTGCAGTGCATTTAAATGTAATGTAAATCTTTTGAAACAACGCAGCAATCAAATTATTTAATAGATGCGTCTTTCTAATTGCCGTTAGATAGGAGGGAAGATTACTAGTGCACACCCTATATCAAATATATCATATATACAAGCACTGTTATAGGGAACAGCACTTTCTAACAAGCACTGTTATAGGGAACAGTGCTTCCTAACAAGCACTCTGAAACCAGGGGGAGACTGACATGGTCTTAAAGGCCTGTCTGGAGCTGAAACATTCCGTCAATCAAGGGGGTCTGCGTGGAGCTAATTAGCTAGTTATCTGTTAGCTAGTTAGCTAGTTAGCTGTTAGCTAGTTAGCTAGTTAGCTGTTAGCTAGTTAGCTAGTTAGCTGTTACTAGTTAGCTGTTAGCTAGTTAGCTAGTTAGCTGTTAGCTAGTTAGCTAGTTAGCTGTTACTAGTTAGCTGTTAGCTACCTTAAAGAGTTCTGACAGGTCTGACTGGGAAAGAGATGAGTCAGCGTGCTGCTCATCAGTCAGGGAGGACTGGAAGTTCAAAGATACTAATACTAACAGCACTAGGCTGTGCTAGTGCCCTCTGGAGGAGAAGGAGATGTGCTAGTCACCCGAGGCTATTAGCTAGCTCTGGAGGGAAACAGCCAGCAAGTAATTGAAGGGTGTGCGTTAGCAGTCGCACTGCTATCGCTAGGCTTGGCAACCTCCGTCCTGGCCTCCTCAGAGGCATTGTTATCTCTGTGTCTTCCAGACTTAGCTCCCGCTAACTCACGCCTGTCAGCTGAGCTGCTAGTGACTCCTGCACGCACTCAGTCAGAGGTGAGGAAGAGGAGCGTGTCGGCTTTTCAGAGCACGATGAAGATGGATCAATGTTTGGGTCTGACTGAGGCTGCAAGTTCAGGGAGAAACTAGACTATCCTTTTCATAAGCATGGGCTTAGTGGTTAGAGCAGATAACTACTAATTAAGAGGTTGCAGGTTCCAATCTCCCCCAATACATTGCTTTGATTACAGTGTCAACTAAATGAATACATTATTATATATTGTAGTTGAACATGTTGCATGTGTACATAGTGTGTAGTTAGGGTGTAACATGTAGCATGGTCTCACCTGTTGTCCGGGGGCAGGTGACTCTCATGCGCTGGGTGTGCAGGTTGATGGGGATGAACTCCAGGTACTTCTGACTTTTGCTGCAGCTGGGCTTGAACGACGGACCTATAGGAGGACAGGAACAGATCAGGATTAATCAGCAGAGCTTGGTGGAACAACCTTGGTAACTGAGATTCAAAAGACAGCATCTAAACCCTGCCAACCCTTGTCCAGACAGCACCTTTTCCAGACAGCACCTTGTCCAGACAGCACCTTATCCAGACAGCACCTTGTCCAGACAGTACCTTGTCCAGACAGCACCTTATCCAGACAGCACCTTGTCCAGACAGCACCTTATCCAGACAGCACCTTGTCCAGACAGTACCTTGTCCAGACAGCACCTTATCCAGACAGCACCTTGTCCAGACAGTACCTTGTCCAGACAGCACCTTATCCAGACAGCACCTTGTCCAGACAGCACCATGTCCAGACAGCACCATGTCCAGACAGCACCTTGTCCAGACAGCACCATGTCCAGACAGCAGAACTGCGCCGCTTCTCCAGAACAGTGCTTTCCAGGACATCTGTTTCCTCTGATGAGGATGTGAGACTTGGGACAGGCGGAAAAACTGTACCACAAACCCAGTTTCGTCTGATTGGCTTAATGTGCGAAAGTTGCTTTTGAAATGTCCAATAAAACGACTTGAGGTTTATTTGAAGACCCATTAAGTCATGAGAAACGACCCGCCTCAAACAAACTGAAAATCCATTTGACAACAACACAGACTCACTTCCTGTTATGACTAAATCTCCCCAGATCCAGGAAACACACTTTCCAACTACATCCAAGTCTGACAATCTTCCAAGAACAGACCCCCCCCCACCTTCTATTTTCACAATGCAGACAAATGGACAAATCTAATTACCAAGCACAATCTCATGGCATACATATTGGTTATTTATACATATATGTTTCCTAGAATGATAATTATACATCTCCAGATATCAAGTACAGACTCCCCCCTTCATTTAAAAGTCAGCTCATTTTCAAACAGAATTTGCTAATGTTCCGCATAATCCTGTAAACACAGGATTTTATGCCCTTTAGCACCACCTGCCTTGTACAAAACTTCCAATTAAAATCCCTCCCCCCCCCCCAAAGATAAAGCAAAGTCTTTGTTTGTGGCTTATGGTAAATCTAAGTCTTTGTTTGTGTCTTATGGTAAATCTCAGACACACTATCTGACACTGCACACAGGGGATTGCTTAAATCGCTAATATGCAAATTGAACGAACCCCTTTGAAATGGGGGATAAGCTTTTAAGAACAGTTCCACGAAGGGTAATCTCTGGGCTGTCTGCCTAAAGAGGAGACAAGGGTTTTAGAAGTAGGAAGGAGCAGATACACTGAGAGAGGCGTGGGGTGGAAAAGCATCCCTGTATTTAACTAAAATAAAGACCAAACAAAAACACTTCCACTTCTCCGTAAACAAACAACAAATTAAACTATAAACACAAAACTAAAACACTCATAATCCTGTGTAAACACACACTTGTGGGTTACTTTTACAGGGTGAAAACAAACCGTGTTACACAGAACTCTACAGGCCTTCAGCTCAGAGCTTCCTTTTAGACCCCCCACCCTGCATCACAGACACCACATCCAGCCCCTGCATCACAGACACCACATCCAGCCCCTGCATCACAGACACCACATCCAGCCCCCTGCATCACAGACACCACATCCAGCCCCCTGCATCACAGACACCACATCCAGCCCCTGCATCACAGACACCATATCCAGCCCCTGCATCACAGACACCACATCCAGCCCCCTGCATCACAGACACCACATCCAGCCCCCTGCATCACAGACACCACATCCAGCCCCCTGCATCACAGACACCACATCCAGCCCCCTGCATCACAGACACCACATCCAGCCCCCTGCATCACAGACACCACATCCAGCCCCCTGCATCACAGACACCACATCCAGCCCCCTGCATCACATACACCACATCCAGCCCCCTGCATCACAGACACCACATCCAGCCCCCTGCATCACAGACACCACATCCAGCCCCCTATTAAATATGCCTTCTGGGCATAAGAGTAACCAAGGTGAATTGTCTTAGAAATAAAAAACTTTTCTTTATGTAACGCAAAAGTGACTTAACGCCTTACTCTCTACAGCAAGTAACTAAGTAACGTAACTAGTTACTTTACAAGGAATGTAAATAGTAACTGTAATCAGTTACTTAAGGTAACGTTACCCAACACTGGCCATAACACCAACAGCAGAACAATTATCCAAATAACAAAGACGTTTACAACATTTGCGTTACAGCGTTTGTATTCACTCACATACTTGATGCTATCTATCCTTTACATTAGCAACAGTAACTCTGCTGTTAGCTGCAGAGCTAATGTTACAGCCACATTCTAAGGGTAGCAAGCTAGGTAACCATATACAGTAAAGCAACAAAATGATATAGCGTTAGTTAAAGGAGACATGAAATGCTGTTTTTGGATGCTTTTATATAGGCCTTAGTGGTCCCCTAATACTGTATATGAAGTATCTTTCCCGAAATTCAGCCTTGGGCAGTTACAGCTACTACGAGCAGTCCCTCAATGAGCTTTCCTCAAAACTGTTTCTGACTGTGTCTGTAGCTTTAAATGCTAATGAGGAGGAGAGGGGCGGCAACATGCGCTAATTTTTACAACGGATGTATCGCAATGGCTCGTAGCCCCCGTTGCTGTAAGATACCTCGAATTTGCCCATTCCCATCTGATCACCCTGGTTTGCAGAGGTGCACACTCAGTCATTTCAATGTGGAGAAAGGCGGATATCACGAGCCATAACACCAACATCAGAATGGTTATCCAAATAACAAAGAAGTGTACAACACTCGCGTTACAGCGTTTGTATTCACACACACACTTGATGCCATCTACCTTTACATTAGCAAACAGTAACTCAGCTGTTAGCTGCAGAGCTAATGTTACAGCCACATTCTAAGGTAGCAAGCTAGGTAACCATATACAGTAAAGCAACAAAATGATATAGCGTTAGTTAACTTACTTGTCAAAGGTTTGTAGCTTGACCAAGGAGAGTTAGTAATAATCCAGAATTTAATTTCAGCAAGGCCAGCTTTGTATATTGGCTAAAGTTGAGGAAACAGTCATGGCTGAAATGTTTGGCACAGACATACAAAACTTTGGGAAGTTGTGTCGGCGCATTTCCAGAGAAAATACAATTAAGACACGGTCTTCAGAGGCTCGGATGAAAGAACTGTAAAAATACTGTACATCCAAACTGAGCAAATTGTATGCTTTGTTCGTTTGCAAGCCTTGTGGGTGGGCCAGATTCTCTGGTTGGGCAAAGCAGAGAGAGGGAAGGTAACCTTCCCTATTGTTACGTAACAATAGGGGATTTCAAAACCAAGCATTTGAGACTTCATTTTCTCAAAGGCGGAGAAGAATACCCAGGGCTTGGTTTACACCTATTGACATTTCTAGCCACTGGGGGACCAAAGGCAGGCTAGGGGAACTCATATTCATGTTAAATAACCTCCTAAAGTGAAGTTTTCATGTCATGTGACCTTTAAAATGTTTTGGCAGTAATTAAGGTTACAGTTTCAGTAACAAAAAGGATTAAATGTGCAATGCATAATAGATTGTCCTAAACATGAATAATTAGAATATACAAGATGGACATAAAAAATGTAAATTGTAATGTACTTTAAAAGTATTTTGACTGTTTTTTGTATAATAAAAAACGTACATCCTACTCCAGAAGAAATGTATACCATTTTCTTTTTCTAAGCATACTTCTTAAAAGTATATCAAAAGTGAACAATTTTCTAAGAATACTGAAAAGTATATCAAAAGTGAAACATTTTCTAAGTATACTTCTTAAAAGTATATAAAAAGTAAACTATTTTCTAAGTATACTTCTTAAAAATATATCAAAATTGAACTAAAAGTGTTCCATACATTTTTTGTATACTTTAATATACTTTTTTTCGTAAGGGACGTTACAGCCTGCTGTTAGCACAATCTGTGTTTCTAAATCGGTTCTCTGAGTTACGTCCAAAAGCTGCACATCTCCACAGGCAACCAAGCCAACTTGTTGCTAGGCTACTCTGCTAACTCCTGCTGTAATTGCTTTAATCAATCAATTTAGGGCTGGGTTCCTTCCAAAAAAGTTTCCCCAAGCCTATTCAAGACTGATAGAAAGAAGAAACATTTTAATAGATGATAGAAAGACTGAGATAGTCAAAGCAAGCCGCTTCTGAGGTGTCAAGTTTCAGTCTCCTTCAGAAGTCTTTGATGTTCGCACATCATCAGTAAGAACGTCTGACAGGAGGCCATGGGAGCCCAAATCCCTGAAAACAACATTCATTCAATTATTGAATTTGTGTAAACAACTCATCGCCACTATATTCATTCTGTTCACCTCTTGAATACAGAGACAGGTTCATGGTTAGCATGTAGCCATGACTCTTGAATACAGAGACAGGTTCATGGTTAGCATGTAGCCATGACTCTTGAATACAGAGACAAGTTCATTGTTAGCATGTAGCCATGACTCCAGCCCCACCCCTTCCACCTGAGCCCAGCTGTGCTATGTGTAGCTCGCGCTGAAAGGCTAATGCTAACACAGACATGTTAGCTCAGTGGGCTGTCACTCCAGGCAGCAGGCCATGGGGACAAAGGCTAATTGAACTAGCCACCGCTGCAGGTTAGATGAATTAGCCCTATCAATTCCCCATCTGTTTGTCCAGGTGGCCGGTTTCTGTGACATGGGGGGAGGGGGGCAATACTGATCCACATCTGGAGCCAAAGGAAGGTAGCTACATTGTCTATGCTCCCCCCCCCCCCTCTCCCTTTCTCTCTCTCTCCCTTCCTCTTCTTGTCTGGGGAGACTGTGTGGTCTCCGTGGCTCAAACATTGAACAATCCAGAAGAATGTGGTGCACACATCCTGCACTCCACACCCTACACACCACACATCCAACCTGTACAATCACATGATCTTACTAAGAACCTGCATGCTCCTACTGCCCTGAGCCAAGGCCAGAGACACTGGCTAACACAGTATCTTAGTGAAGTTGTATTTGCCTGTGTATTGAGATGCTGTCTAACACAGTGTCTTAGTGAAGCTGTATTTGCCTGTGTATTGAGATGCTGTCTAACACAGTATCTTAGTGAAGCTGTATTTGCCTGTGTATTGAGATGCTGTCTAACACAGTATCTTAGTGAAGCTGTATTTGCCTGTGTACTGAGAAGCTGTCTAACACAGTATCTTAGTGAAGCTGTATTTGCCTGTGTACTGAGATGCTGTCTAACACAGTATCTTAGTGAAGCTGTATTTGCCTGTGTATTGAGATGCTGTCTAACACAGTATCTTAGTGAAGCTGTATTTGCCTGTGTACTGAGAAGCTGTCTAACACAGTATCTTAGTGAAGCTGTATTTGCCTGTGTACTGAGATGCTGTCTAACACAGTATCTTAGTGAAGCTGTATTTGCCTGAGATTCTGTCTAATACAGTAGGTATCCTAAGGAGCAAAATACAGTGTATTGCTATTCAGAAAGGATTTGATTTCAGTGGGAATGTTTTTCCATGTTCAAAAATGGGGGTGGAGCAGTTAGTGTACAATATAGAACACGAACTCCATCTATTTAGAACACTAACTCCATCTCTATAGAACACTAACTCCATCTCTATAGAACACTGACTCCATCTCTATAGAACACTGACTCCATCTCTATAGAACACGGACTATCTCTTTCCTCTGAACTCACAAAAAGAGGTTCTTCCACTTTAGCATCCAACAAATGCAGCTACACTACCACAAGAACGAGAAAACTCTCCCATCGATCTCTCAGTTCCAGAGAGCTCTAGTTCCAACAGTAGGCTAATAAAGAAAGATGGCAGAGGTTCTATCAGGTTAGTCACGACCCTGAAGGGAGCACGCTGGCAAATAGCCTGCCTGTTTGAGCGATGATTGACAGCTTCATACGGTTGTCAAGCACCGGCGGCGTATAAAGGCCGACAAACCCTGCGGTAACCGGATTATGAAGCCTTCTAATGTTGCCCAGCAGCAAACAATGCGAGCGCTCTGCAGGCGGCTGCTGGGCGGGCAGAGATGATTAATTCATGAACGGAGAGCGCTCGCTGGAATGTCGTTAGTTATTAGCAAATCTGAAGTACGCGCAGGTCAGCTCATCTAATTAAAAATGGATAAAGGAAAACACGGAGAGGTTTGAACCTGTCCTGTCCTGTCTCACTCTCTTTTCTTTGTTGCTTTTCTTTCTTTCTACTTGACTCTTTCTCCTCTTCTTCACTACCCTCTCTCCCACACTACCTTCTTACCTCTGTACTTCTTTTACTCCCCCCTCCCCCTTCCGAGGTGATGAGTTTGAATCTCTAACCCAGGCCAACATCAGCCATGTGTGAACTACCGCATCTAGCGCACGGCTGTTGCGGTATATGGTATATTTTATTGAATATTTTCAATGAAATATTTGTCGATCCCCATCTCCACCTTCCATCCCCGACCCCTCTTCTCCCTCTCCTTGCCATTTCCTTCTCCCTCCCCTCCTGAGAAGTGTGTAGAGGCAGGGGGGAACATCTTAGCTTATCAGTGGGTCTTGGGGGGCAATGAAGAGGAGGTAGTGGAAGGTGGAGACGAGGGGAGGGGGGAAGGGGTGCCGACAAATATTTCATTCCAGACAGAGGGAATCAGGAGGAAATCAATCACACGCCATAGGGGTTGCCATGGCCACAGGGAGTCTGGACGGAAACATCAATAGGAAGCGAGGGATGGAGGGATGATGGAGGAGAGGAGAGGAAGAAGGAGGAGAGGAAAAAGGAGGAGAGGAGAGGGAGGGAGGATTGTTGCTTGGATGGAGGGATGATGGAGAGATGGAGAGAGATAGCTTGGCTGTTTGATGTTCACCCCCCGTTTCTGCATCCATGACTGTCCTGAGTCACTGACCTGAGTCACTGTCCTGAGACACTGACCTGAGTCACCGACCTGAGTCACTGACCTGAGACACTGACCTGAGTCACTGACCTGAGACACTGACCTGAGTCACTGACCTGAGTCACTGTCCTGAGACACTGACCTGAGTCACCAACCTGAGACACCGACCTGAGACACTGACCTGAGTCACTGACCTGAGACACTGACCTGAGTCACTGACCTGAGTCACTGTCCTGAGACACTGACCTGAGTCACTGACCTGAGACACTGACCTGAGTCACTGACCTGAGTCACTGACCTGAGTCACTGTCCTGAGTCACTGTCCTGAGTCACTGACCTGAGTCACTGACCTGAGACACTGACCTGAGTCACTGACCTGAGTCACTGTCCTGAGTCACTGTCCTGAGACACTGACCTGAGTCACTGACCTGAGTCACTGTCCTGAGACACTGACCTGAGTCACTGACCTGAGTCACTGTCCTGAGACACTGACCTGAGTCACTGACCTGAGTCACTGACCTGAGTCACTGACCTGAGACACTGAGGGCCTCATGTACATACATTTGGAAACGTAGCGTTATTAGCGCCACGGCCAACCCGCAGATTGCACACGCGGTGATACTTCAGTTTACGTCGTATTTATGAAACCTGCAGTTCATCGGGTAATCAGCGCCTTTCTCCGCCCACTATACCGTAAATTGCGAGCATTTAAAAGTGCAATTGAATGGGCCTCTTTCTCTCTTTCTATCATGGATCAGCCACCAAAGTCAAAACAGCGAGAAAAAAAAAGATTTAGTGATAACGAAATTGATGTGCTTGTTTATGAGGTAACAGCGAATTTAAATATTTTACAAGGCCGGAATTCCACACCGACACAAAAAAAATATGCTTTTACACGCAAATTGCGAAACAAATACGCCTGAAGTGTGCGCAAAAGCGTTATTACATGAGGCCTTGAGCCACTGACCTGAACCACTGACCTGAACTACTGACCTGAGACACTGAGACACTGACCTGAGACACTGAGACACTGACCTGAACCACTGACCTGAGACACTGACCTGAGACACTGAGACACTGACCTGAACCACTGACCTGAGACACTGAGACACTGACCTGAGACACTGAATCACTGACCTGAGATACTGTACACTGACCTGAGTCACTGAATCACTGACCTGAACCACTGACCTGAGACACTGAGACACTGACCTGAGACACTGAATCACTGACCTGAGATACTGTACACTGACCTGAGTCACTGAATCACTGACCTGAACCACTGACCTGAGACACTGAGACACTGACCTGAGACACTGAATCACTGACCTGAGATACTGTACACTGACCTGAGTCACTGAGACACTGACCTGAACCACTGACCTGAGACACTGAGACACTGACCTGAGACACTGAATCACTGACCTGAGATACTGTACACTGACCTGAGTCACTGAGACACTGACCTGAGACACTGAGACACTGACCTGAGATACTGAGACACTGACCTGAGACACTGAACCACTGACCTGAACCACTGACCTGAGACACTGAGACACTGACCTGAGATACTGAGACACTGCCCTGAACCACTGACCTGAGACACTGAGACACTGACCTGAGATACTGAATCACTGACCTGAGTCACTGAATCACTGACCTGAGTCACTGAATCGCCCTGCCTCTCTCCCCCTCCCTCCCTCCCTTGGGAGAATTCATCACCAGTTTTTGATCAGGAACTCTCTGTCCTGCATGTAGAGCCCAGCACACACACACACGGTACCTGGGACCTATAAGTGTGTGTGTGTGTGTGTGTGTGTGTGTGTGCGTGTGTGTGTGTGTAGACCCCTACCAGTGATCTTGTCCAGCTCAGCGAGGGTCTCCTGGTAACTGTGGGTGAGGTGGTCGTAGCGAGCCGTGACCTCCCTCCTCAGGTGGTCCCAGTGAGGGGACAGAGCCCCCAGGTCCCTCAGGGCCTGGCTCCTGGGGGGAGGGGGTGAACTGGTCATTAACGTGGACCATCATTTGTAACACTCTATGTGTGCATAAACCAGAGCTGCTGTCTAGAGAAGGCGGAGAGGAGAGATGGACAGTGAGTAATAGGGAGAGGACGTATACACACACCTGAGTTAATTTCTTAATGACTCGATTACTGCAACACAATCCAAGTAGTACCTGAGGCTGGCTGCGTTCTCTCCCTCTCCCTGTCCCTGTCCCTGTCCCTCAGTGTGGGTCAGGGTTAGTCAGTGTGCTAGTGAGGTGTGAGTCGTCCTTCCTTCAATCAGACCACTTGTTTCCAGCTCGGCCTCTTTCCTGTGAGAGGCCACTACAAGGGGAGCCGTCATCTCAGCTAATCAGGCCGTCTGTCTGATTTCCTGCTCTGCTGTGCCTATCAGATGCTGTTCAGCAGATTGCAGTGATTCCCAGTAATCCACACCCTCTAAAACACCAATATTATAGCATCACACACCTATTATTCAGTCTCCTGACAGACGGAGGTTAAGTGATTAGTGATAGTAACGTGCGGCTGGATAAAGCTCCCTATGTGTCCTCCTGGGGGCGGGGGAGCCCACAGGGAGGGAGGGGAGAGAGACAGAGAGCGCAGACAGGAGAGAGAGCAGACAGGGAGGGAAGGGAGAGAGACAGAGAGCGCAGATGGGAGAGAGAGCAGACAGGAGAGAGAGAGAGCGCAGATAGGAGAGAGAGAGAGAGAGAGAGAGAGAGAGAGAGAGAGAGAGAGAGAGAGAGAGAGAGAGAGAGAAAGAAAGAGAGAGAGCGCAGATAGGAGAGCAGATAGGAGAGAGAGCAGACAGGAGAGAGAGAGAAAGAGAGAGAGAGCGCAGATAGGAGAGAGAGCAGATAGGAGAGAGAGCAGACAGGAGAGAGAGAGAGAGAAAGAGAGAGAGAGAGAGAGAGAGAAAGAGAGAGAGAGCAGATAGGAGAGAGAGCAGACAGGAGAGAGAGAGAGAGAGAGAGAGAGAGCAGATAGGAGAGAGAGCAGACAGGAGAGAGAGAGAGAGAGAGAGAGAGGCAGACAGTAGAGAGAGAGAGAGAAGATAGGAGAGAGGGGCAGACAGTAGAGAGAGAGAGAGAGAGAGAGAGAAGATAGGAGAGAGGGCAGACAGTAGAGAGAGAGAGAGAGAGAGAGAGAGAGAGAGAGAGAGAGAGAGAGAGAGAGAGAGAGAGAGAGAGAGAGAGAGAGAGCAGACAGGAGAAGATGAAGGATGGCTGGACCTGTCCAGGACAGACTGAGGGTGTGTTGTGGAGTCATAGGGTTACAAGTCAGAGGGTCCTGCTGTGTTACAGCGCCTCGCTGTTACTGAGCTTCATTCACCTGGGGGCCACACCACCCCGACACCACCCCGACACCACCCCCACACCACCCCGACACCACCCCCACACCACCCCAACACCACCCCCACACCAACACCACCCCAACACCACCCCCACACCACCCCCACACCACCCTGACACCACCCCAACACCACCCCCACACCACCCCCACACCACCCCCACACCACCCTGACACCACCCTGACACCACCCCCACACCACCCTGACACCACCCCAACACCACCCCCACACCAACACCACCCCCACACCACCCCAACACCACCCCCACACCAACACCACCCCCACACCACCCCCACACCACTCCCACACCACCCCCACACCACCCTGACACCACCCCCACACCTCCCCCACACCACCCCCACACCACCCCCACACCACTCAAACACCACCCCCACACCACCCCCACACCAACACCACACCACCCCCACACCACCCCAACACCACCCTGACACCACCCCAACACCACCCCCACACCACCCCCACACCACTCAAACACCACCCCCACACCACCCCCACAAAACCCCCACACCACCCCCACACCACTCAAACACCACCCCCACACCAACACCACCCCAACACCACCCTGACACCACCCCCACACCACCCTGACACCACCCTGACACCTCCCCCACACCACCCTGACACCTCCCCCACACCACCCTGACACCACCCCCACACCACCCCCACACCACCCTGACACCTCCCCCACACCACCCTGACACCACCCTGACACCTCCCCCACACCACCCTGACACCTCCCCCACACCACCCTGACACCACCCTGACACCACCCTGACACCTCCCCCACACCACCCTGACACCACCCTGACACCTCCCCCACACCACTCTGACACCTCCCCCACACCACCCTGACACCACCCTGACACCACCCTGACACCACCCTGACACCTCCCCCACACCACCCTGACACCACCCTGACACCTCCCCCACACCACCCTGACACCTCCCCCACACCACCCTGACACCACCCTGACACCACCCTGACACCACCCTGACACCTCCCCCACACCACCCTGACACCACCCTGACACCTCCCCCACACCACCCTGACACCTCCCCCACACCACCCCCACACCACCCCCACACCACCCCCACACCACCCTGACACCTCCCCCGCACCACCCTGACACCACCCTGACACCACCCTGACACCACCCTGACACCTCCCCCACACCACCCTGACACCACCCTGACACCTCCCCTACACCACCCTGACACCTCCCCCACACCACCCTGACACCACCCTGACACCACCCTGACACCTCCCCCACACCACCCTGACACCACCCTGACACCTCCCCCACACCACCCTGACACCACCCTGACACCTCCCCCACACCACCCTGACACCTCCCCCACACCACCCTGACACCACCCTGACACCACCCTGACACCACCCTGACACCTCCCCCACACCACCCTGACACCACCCTGACACCTCCCCCACACCACCCTGACACCTCCCCCACACCACCCCCACACCACCCTGACACCTCCCCCACACCACCCTGACACCACCCTGACACCACCCTGACACCACCCTGACACCTCCCCCACACCACCCTGACACCACCCTGACACCTCCCCCACACCACCCTGACACCTCCCCCACACCACCCTGACACCACCCTGACACCACCCTGACACCTCCCCCACACCACCCTGACACCACCCTGACACCTCCCCCACACCACCCTGACACCACCCTGACACCACCCTGACACCTCCCCCACACCACCCTGACACCACCCTGACACCTCCCCCACACCACCCCCACACCACCCTGACACCTCCCCCACACCACCCCGACACCACCCCGACACCACCCCCACACCACCCCGACACCACCCCCACACCACCCCAACACCACCCCCACACCAACACCACCCCAACACCACCCCCACACCACCCCCACACCACCCTGACACCACCCCAACACCACCCCCACACCACCCCCACACCACCCCCACACCACCCTGACACCACCCTGACACCACCCCCACACCACCCTGACACCACCCCAACACCACCCCCACACCAACACCACCCCCACACCACCCCAACACCACCCCCACACCAACACCACCCCCACACCACCCCCACACCACTCCCACACCACCCCCACACCACCCTGACACCACCCCCACACCTCCCCCACACCACCCCCACACCACCCCCACACCACTCAAACACCACCCCCACACCACCCCCACACCAACACCACACCACCCCCACACCACCCCAACACCACCCTGACACCACCCCAACACCACCCCCACACCACCCCCACACCACTCAAACACCACCCCCACACCACCCCCACAAAACCCCCACACCACCCCCACACCACTCAAACACCACCCCCACACCAACACCACCCCAACACCACCCTGACACCACCCCCACACCACCCTGACACCACCCTGACACCTCCCCCACACCACCCTGACACCTCCCCCACACCACCCTGACACCACCCCCACACCACCCCCACACCACCCTGACACCTCCCCCACACCACCCTGACACCACCCTGACACCTCCCCCACACCACCCTGACACCTCCCCCACACCACCCTGACACCACCCTGACACCACCCTGACACCTCCCCCACACCACCCTGACACCACCCTGACACCTCCCCCACACCACTCTGACACCACCCTGACACCACCCCCACACCACCCTGACACCACCCCAACACCACCCCCACACCAACACCACCCCCACACCACCCCAACACCACCCCCACACCAACACCACCCCCACACCACCCCCACACCACTCCCACACCACCCCCACACCACCCTGACACCACCCCCACACCTCCCCCACACCACCCCCACACCACCCCCACACCACTCAAACACCACCCCCACACCACCCCCACACCAACACCACACCACCCCCACACCACCCCAACACCACCCTGACACCACCCCAACACCACCCCCACACCACCCCCACACCACTCAAACACCACCCCCACACCACCCCCACAAAACCCCCACACCACCCCCACACCACTCAAACACCACCCCCACACCAACACCACCCCAACACCACCCTGACACCACCCCCACACCACCCTGACACCACCCTGACACCTCCCCCACACCACCCTGACACCTCCCCCACACCACCCTGACACCACCCCCACACCACCCCCACACCACCCTGACACCTCCCCCACACCACCCTGACACCACCCTGACACCTCCCCCACACCACCCTGACACCTCCCCCACACCACCCTGACACCACCCTGACACCACCCTGACACCTCCCCCACACCACCCTGACACCACCCTGACACCTCCCCCACACCACTCTGACACCTCCCCCACACCACCCTGACACCACCCTGACACCACCCTGACACCACCCTGACACCTCCCCCACACCACCCTGACACCACCCTGACACCTCCCCCACACCACCCTGACACCTCCCCCACACCACCCTGACACCACCCTGACACCACCCTGACACCACCCTGACACCTCCCCCACACCACCCTGACACCACCCTGACACCTCCCCCACACCACCCTGACACCTCCCCCACACCACCCCCACACCACCCCCACACCACCCCCACACCACCCTGACACCTCCCCCGCACCACCCTGACACCACCCTGACACCACCCTGACACCACCCTGACACCTCCCCCACACCACCCTGACACCACCCTGACACCTCCCCTACACCACCCTGACACCTCCCCCACACCACCCTGACACCACCCTGACACCACCCTGACACCTCCCCCACACCACCCTGACACCACCCTGACACCTCCCCCACACCACCCTGACACCACCCTGACACCTCCCCCACACCACCCTGACACCTCCCCCACACCACCCTGACACCACCCTGACACCACCCTGACACCACCCTGACACCACCCTGACACCTCCCCCACACCACCCTGACACCACCCTGACACCTCCCCCACACCACCCTGACACCTCCCCCACACCACCCCCACACCACCCTGACACCTCCCCCACACCACCCTGACACCACCCTGACACCACCCTGACACCACCCTGACACCTCCCCCACACCACCCTGACACCACCCTGACACCTCCCCCACACCACCCTGACACCTCCCCCACACCACCCTGACACCACCCTGACACCACCCTGACACCTCCCCCACACCACCCTGACACCACCCTGACACCTCCCCCACACCACCCTGACACCACCCTGACACCACCCTGACACCTCCCCCACACCACCCTGACACCACCCTGACACCACCCTGACACCACCTTGACACCTCCCCCACACCACCCTGACACCACCCTGACACCTCCCCCACACCACCCTGACACCACCCTGACACCTCCCCCACACCACCCTGACACCTCCCCCACACCACCCTGACACCACCCCCACACCACCCCCACACCACCCCCACACCACCCCCACACCACCCCCACACCACTCAAACACCACCCCCACACCACCCTGACACCACCCTGACACCACCCCCACACTCCAGTGTGACCCTTGCTAAGGAAAGCTGTGACACACAGACGAGTTCCTACTGTGAGACAACCAGGAGGAATAACCATCACACCACCTAATAAGAGCAACATGATTATCCCAATCAGCCTGTGAACACCCACACACAAGTCTATATTAAGTCTATAGAAAATGGATATTTCTTTTCCCATCTCCGCTGACGGAGCCTGTCTAACGCTGGGGACACACTACAGGGTAATGCTGGGGACACACTACAGGATAATGCTGGGGACACACTACAGGATAATGCTGGGGACACACTACAGGATAATGCTGGGGACACACTACAGGATAATGCTGGGGACACACTACAGGATAATGCTGGGGACACACTACAGGGTAATGCTGGGGACACACTACAGGATAATGCTGGGGACACACTACAGGATAATGCTGGGGACACACTACAGGATAATGCTGGGGACACACTACAGGATAATGCTGGGGACACACTACAGGATAATGCTGGGGACACACTACAGGGTAATGCTGGGGACACACTACAGGATAATGCTGGGGACACACTACAGGATAATGCTGGGGACACACTACAGGATAATGCTGGGGACACACTACAGGGTAATGCTGGGGACACACTACAGGGTAATGCTGGGGACACACTACAGGATAATGCTGGGGACACACTACAGGATAACGCTGGGGACACACTACAGGGTAATGCTGGGGACACACTACAGGGTAACGCTGGGGACACACTACAGGGTAATGCTGGGGACACACTACAGGATAATGCTGGGGACACACTACAGGGTAATGCTGGGGACACACTACAGGATAATGCTGGGGACACACTACAGGATAATGCTGGGGACACACTACAGGATAATGCTGGGGACACACTACAGGATAATGCTGGGGACACACTACAGGATAATGCTGGGGACACACTACAGGGTAATGCTGGGGACACACTACAGGATAATGCTGGGGACACACTACAGGATAATGCTGGGGACACACTACAGGATAATGCTGGGGACACACTACAGGATAATGCTGGGGACACACTACAGGATAATGCTGGGGACACACTACAGGGTAATGCTGGGGACACACTACAGGATAATGCTGGGGACACACTACAGGATAATGCTGGGGACACACTACAGGATAATGCTGGGGACACACTACAGGGTAATGCTGGGGACACACTACAGGGTAATGCTGGGGACACACTACAGGATAATGCTGGGGACACACTACAGGATAACGCTGGGGACACACTACAGGGTAATGCTGGGGACACACTACAGGGTAACGCTGGGGACACACTACAGGGTAATGCTGGGGACACACTACAGGATAATGCTGGGGACACACTACAGGGTAATGCTGGGGACACACTACAGGATAATGCTGGGGACACACTACAGGATAATGCTGGGGACACACTACAGGATAATGCTGGGGACACACTACAGGATAATGCTGGGGACACACTACAGGATAATGCTGGGGACACACTACAGGGTAATGCTGGGGACACACTACAGGATAATGCTGGGGACACACTACAGGATAATGCTGGGGACACACTACAGGATAATGCTGGGGACACACTACAGGATAATGCTGGGGACACACTACAGGGTAATGCTGGGGACACACTACAGGGTAATGCTGGGGACACACTACAGGATAACGCTGGGGACACACTACAGGGTAATGCTGGGGACACACTACAGGGTAACGCTGGGGACACACTACAGGGTAATGCTGGGGACACACTACAGGATAACGCTGGGGACACACTACAGGATAATGCTGGGGACACACTACAGGGTAATGCTGGGGACACACTACAGGGTAACGCTGGGGACACACTACAGGGTAATGCTGGGGACACACTACAGGGTAATGCTGGGGACACACTACAGGATAATGCTGGGGACACACTACAGGATAATGCTGGGGACACACTACAGGATAATGCTGGGGACACACTACAGGGTAATGCTGGGGACACACTACAGGATAATGCTGGGGACACACTACAGGATAATGCTGGGGACACACTACAGGATAATGCTGGGGACACACTACAGGGTAATGCTGGGGACACACTACAGGGTAATGCTGGGGACACACTACAGGATAATGCTGGGGACACACTACAGGATAACGCTGGGGACACACTACAGGGTAATGCTGGGGACACACTACAGGGTAACGCTGGGGACACACTACAGGGTAATGCTGGGGACACACTACAGGATAATGCTGGGGACACACTACAGGGTAATGCTGGGGACACACTACAGGATAATGCTGGGGACACACTACAGGATAATGCTGGGGACACACTACAGGATAATGCTGGGGACACACTACAGGATAATGCTGGGGACACACTACAGGATAATGCTGGGGACACACTACAGGGTAATGCTGGGGACACACTACAGGATAATGCTGGGGACACACTACAGGATAATGCTGGGGACACACTACAGGATAATGCTGGGGACACACTACAGGATAATGCTGGGGACACACTACAGGATAATGCTGGGGACACACTACAGGGTAATGCTGGGGACACACTACAGGATAATGCTGGGGACACACTACAGGATAATGCTGGGGACACACTACAGGATAATGCTGGGGACACACTACAGGGTAATGCTGGGGACACACTACAGGGTAATGCTGGGGACACACTACAGGATAATGCTGGGGACACACTACAGGATAACGCTGGGGACACACTACAGGGTAATGCTGGGGACACACTACAGGGTAACGCTGGGGACACACTACAGGGTAATGCTGGGGACACACTACAGGATAATGCTGGGGACACACTACAGGGTAATGCTGGGGACACACTACAGGATAATGCTGGGGACACACTACAGGATAATGCTGGGGACACACTACAGGATAATGCTGGGGACACACTACAGGATAATGCTGGGGACACACTACAGGATAATGCTGGGGACACACTACAGGGTAATGCTGGGGACACACTACAGGATAATGCTGGGGACACACTACAGGATAATGCTGGGGACACACTACAGGATAATGCTGGGGACACACTACAGGATAATGCTGGGGACACACTACAGGGTAATGCTGGGGACACACTACAGGGTAATGCTGGGGACACACTACAGGATAACGCTGGGGACACACTACAGGGTAATGCTGGGGACACACTACAGGGTAACGCTGGGGACACACTACAGGGTAATGCTGGGGACACACTACAGGATAACGCTGGGGACACACTACAGGATAATGCTGGGGACACACTACAGGGTAATGCTGGGGACACACTACAGGGTAACGCTGGGGACACACTACAGGGTAATGCTGGGGACACACTACAGGGTAATGCTGGGGACACACTACAGGATAATGCTGGGGACACACTACAGGATAATGCTGGGGACACACTACAGGATAATGCTGGGGACACACTACAGGGTAACGCTGGGGACACACTACAGGATAATGCTGGGGACACACTACAGGGTAACGCTGGGGACACACTACAGGGTAACGCTGGGGACACACTACAGGGTAATGCTGGGGACACACTACAGGATAATGCTGGGGACACACTACAGGGTAACGCTGGGGACACACTACAGGGTAACGCTGGGGACACACTACAGGGTAACGCTGGGGACACACTACAGGGTAACGCTGGGGACACACTACAGGGTAACGCTGGGGACACACTACAGGGTAACGCTGGGGACACACTACAGGGTAACGCTGGGGACACACTACAGGGTAACGCTGGGGACACACTACAGGGTAACGCTGGGGACACACTACAGGGTAACGCTGGGGACACACTACAGGATAATGCTGGGGACACACTACAGGGTAACGCTGGGGACACACTACAGGATAATGCTGGGGACACACTACAGGGTAACGCTGGGGACACACTACAGGGTAACGCTGGGGACACACTACAGGGTAACGCTGGGGACACACTACAGGATAATGCTGGGGACACACTACAGGGTAACGCTGGGGACACACTACAGGGTAACGCTGGGGACACACTACAGGGTAATGCTGGGGACACACTACAGGGTAATGCTGGGGACACACTACAGGGTAACGCTGGGGACACACTACAGGGTAATGCTGGGGACACACTACAGGATAATGCTGGGGACACACTACAGGGTAACGCTGGGGACACACTACAGGATAATGCTAGGGACACACTACAGGATAATCGGGCCGATTTCGCCCCTTCCGACAATCCTAGGTAACGTCCCGATTATCTTGATGGTTCTACTGATTATTTTATTAGATGTTCCCTTGGTGTGAGGTGTGTCGAGAGTGACCCAATCGGCTCGGAAGGACGTCGGAGGCGCCCCGATCGAGAATCCTAAATATTCAACAATCAGAAATCCTGATGTGTGGGGGAACCCCGAGGACAAACGCAGAGTTTATCAGGTGAAACGCAACAATATCCAATCAGAAAGCAAGCTGAGAAAAGACGGAAGCATAACATGCGGAGTCACGGCGCAGCACAAAGTTAAATGGAATTGATTTGTGGCAACAGCAAACCCTTTTCTTTTTTTCTGTGAATTTTCTGTAAAATCATTGCAAAGACTATTATCGCAATTTCTTCCTGCATATCGTCCGCCATGCTTATTCTTAAGTCTCGAGAAATGTTGGCAGATTTCTTGTGTTAACAGTCGGGACACTGGTTGAAAATCTGTTTGTGTGTGGTGTGCTGTCTTTGTCAAAGCATGGCACACCACACACTGTAGGAGCAAAAACGGCTAAATCTAGGATTTTTTGTCTTCATGTGTGTTGTCTCTCACAGTTTGAAGATCTTATAAGATCAAAAAGTTGTTTAGTGTATCCCCAGCATAAGTTAGCTGACCTCTGACCTCATCCTTCTGCTCAGACTGCAGGAGACAGGAGGGACCAGCTGAAGGTGATGAGGAGGGACCAGCTGAAGGTGATGAGGAGGACCAGCTGAAGGTGATGAGGAGGACCAGCTGAAGGTGATGAGGAGGACCAGCTAAAGGTGATGAGGAGGACCAGCTGAAGGTGATGAGGAGGACCAGCTGAAGGTGATGAGGAGGACCAGCTGAAGGTGATGAGGAGGACCAGCTGAAGGTGATGAGGAGGACCAGCTGAAGGTGATGAGGACCAGCTGAAGGTGATGAGGAGGACCAGCTGAAGGTGATGAGGAGGACCAGCTGAAGGTGATGAGGACCAGCTGAAGGTGATGAGGAGGACCAGCTGAAGGTGATGAGGAGGACCAGCTGAAGGTGATGAGGAGGACCAGCTGAAGGTGATGAGGAGGACCAGCTGAAGGTGATGAGGAGGACCAGCTGAAGGTGATGAGGAGGACCAGCTGAAGGTGATGAGGAGGACCAGCTGAAGGTGATGAGGAGGACCAGCTGAAGGTGATGAGGAGGGAAATAAGTGCTTCTAAGGAGAGAGTGGAGACTTGTGGAAACTGAGGTCTGAGAATGACCCAGAGATTTCTGGGTACCTGTGATACTGATCACATCCCCACAGACCCTTACCAGAGAATGTCTAATAAGGGGAGAACTACCACTCTAGGGAAACGTCCGACTTTTCCAATGGGGCTTAATAGGAAGTGAACGAGGAGTGAACAGGCTCTCCGTAGACAGGCTCTGCCCTTACACACACGCGTATTCACACACACACACGTGCCTATACACACTTGAGGTGTGTGTGGGATTGAGTCTGGCTACTTCAACTTCAATGTTAGGAAAATAGTAGGGGTGGGGGAAAAAGTAGGGGTGGGGGAAAAAATGTATTCACATATGAATGTTTGAGTCTCCTAGCGATTCACATCGATTTTTTGGGGGGGATTACAAATCGCAAAGAATCTTGAATCGATTTTTAATCGATTCGTGACCCCACAAATCGAATCAAATTGAATCGTGAGGTACCAAAAGATTCCCACTCCTAGAAAATAGTGTTAGCTTGTTAGCGTGTGTGTGAGTGAGGGTCAGGTTAGTGTTAGCATGTGTGTGTGTGAGTAAAGGTCAAGTTAACGTTAGCATGTGTGTGTGTGAGTAAGGGTCAAGTTAGCGTTAGCATGTGTGTGTGAGGGTCAGGTTAGCATGTGTGAGTGAGGTTCAGGTGAGCGTTACCATGTGTGTTTGAGGGTCAGGTTAGCATGTGTGAGCGAGGTTCAGGTTAGCATGTGTGAGTGAGGTTCAGGTTAGCGTTAGCTCACCTCCTCATGTCCTCCTGGATGCAGAGAGAGAGAAGCTGCTTGGGGATGCTGAAGGACAGAGTGCACTCCTCCATTTGCTCCCTCACCAGCATCCACCTGCTGTCCACAGTCTGGAACCTGTACACTCTGCAGACAGGGTTCTCAAACACTGTGGAGGGGAGAGGAGGAGGAGAGGAGAGGAAGGAGAGGAGGAGAGGAGGAGGAGAGGAGAGGAAGGAGAGGAGGAGAGGAGAGGAGAGGAGAGGAGAGGAGAGGAGAGGAAGGAGAGGAGAGGAGAGGAGAGGAGAGGAGAGGAGAGGAGAGGAGAGGAGAGGAGAGGAGAGGAGAGGAGAGGAAGGAGAGGAGAGGAAGGAGAGGAGAGGAAGGAGAGGAGGAGAGGAGAGGAAGGAGAGGAGGAGAGGAGAGGAAGGAGAGGAGGAGAGGAGAGGAAGGAGAGGAGGAGAGGAGAGGAAGGAGAGGAGAGGAGAGGAGAGGAAGGAGAGGAGGAGAAAATAGAAGAACACAAAAGGGGAAGAAGATTAATAAAAATGAGGCGTAAAAAACAAAACAATCCTGTGTTAGCAGCCAGGACACACGGATCCTGTTAAGACTTGTCTCTGGAGGCCGGCAGCTTTCACAGCAACACAAGATGGTTGGCCGGCGATCTATACAAACTATACAAACTTTGACACCCGACTCTCCTCAAGGACACAAGCCCCCCCCCCACCCCCCCACAGCTCCAACACTCAGATCTCCAGCTGCACCAGAGAAAATGAAATTCTATAATCAATAACCATGTCTGTGATAGATAAGGTGTTTCTCATCTTCCAAGCAACCTTCACTCCTTCTTCACCCTCTCTCTTTTTTTCCACCCCACTGTTACCTTCCCCTCTCTCTCTCTCCTCCCCTTCTCTCTCTCTCTCCTCCCCTTCTCTCTCTCTCCTCCCCTTCTCTCTCTCTCCTCCCCTTCTCTCTCTCTCCTCCCCTTCTCTCTCTCTCCTCCCCTTCTCTCTCTCTCCTCCCCTTCTCTCTCTCTCCTCCCCTTCTCTCTCTCTCTCCTCCCCTTCTCTCTCTCTTCTCCCCTTCTCTCTCTCTCCTCCCCTTCTCTCTCTCTCTCCTTCCCCTCTCTCTCTCTCCTCCCCTTCTCTCTCTCTCCTCTCCCTCTCTCTCTCTCCTCCCCTTCTCTCTCTCTCCTCTGCCATTGCTCCCTCTGTCCTCCTCATTTAACACCCAAAACTTTGAAACATCAAAAAGTTCCATTAATATGGACCTTACTATGCCCTTGTGCGGTTCTGGTTTAATTGCTTGTTTAGGAACTAGCAGCATGGGTGAAAATGATCAACTGTATTTTACTTCCAAACTACATCCCCCTCACTTCCTCCCTCCTCTCCCTCTCTCCTTAAAAGCCATTCAGACCTGGAGCCTCAGAGCAGCTGAGGGCTGCAGGCAGGGAGCTGGAGGAACTGGCTTCATTCTCTTATCAGCGAGCCAGCAGGGTGGGACTGGCCGAGGCAGAACCTTCCTCCACTCCCTGCCTCTCTTCTGCAAAGGGAAGTCCATCAGTAATGAAAATAATAACGTAGAGACGTGGCACTCTTAAAAACCAACATGAATAAATATAAATATACATTCAGAGAGAGAACTGCATCTCAGAAGTACTCTGATGTGTAACCCTACCCTCTAACACTGAACGTCAGGCTGGAAGTCACAAGCATGACTGGAGCCATTTACCTCTCCTCTGCCCTCTTCTCTCCCCTCCCTCCTACCGTCCTATCCTCTCTCCCCTCTCCTCTCTCCCCCTCCTCCCCTCCCCCCCCCCCCCCCCTTCTCCTCCATTCCGCACCATCCTCAAGCAGACGTACTCTTTATCTCAACGCTACAAATATGACCCTTAAAGTCGCCCGTCTCTAAGAGTGTCGACATGGTGACAGACCGCCTGCCGGAAGGCAACGGAGCGTTGAGGAAGTTAAGTGGCGTCCTCGGGAGCGGCCACCGGCCAGGAGAAGGGCTTCGGGGAGCGCAACGTTTTAATTGGACAATAATATGTCAGGGGCAAGTCTTACAAGCGGCGGTGGTCTGGAACGTGCTGGATGTCAGGAGCGACCAAGCTGGGTGGTATGAACAAAGCTTGAAAAAAGCTTGATTAAAGCTTGAATAAAGCTTGAATAAAGCTTGAATAGCGTTTTAATAATAAACTGTGACTGTGTGAGCTCTGAGCTGGCTTACAGCACCAAACAGTATCCATACTTTAAACTCCTTAACTGTTGAAAGTGTAAAAAGTTGAGAAGTTGAGACACAGACTGGACAACTAAGAACTCATCAGTGTAGAGACGAGAGGGAGCTGAGAATACAGAGAGAGGGGAGAGAGGAGAAGAGAGGAGGAGAGGGGAGGAGAGAGGAGGAGGAGAAAGAGAGGAGGAGAGGGGAGGAGGAAAGGTGAGGGGAAGAGGAGAGGAGAGAGGAGGAGAGGGGATGAGGAGGGAGGAGGAGAAGAGGAGAGGTGAGGTGAGGGGAGGAGGAGAGAGGAGGAGAGGGGAGGAGGAGAGAGGAGGAGAGGTGAGGTGAGGAGGAGAGAGGAGGAAAGGGGAGGAGAGATGAGGGAAGGAGAGGAGAAGAGGGTGACAGATGGAGAGAGGAGGAGAGGTGAGGTGAGGGGAGGAGAGAAGAAGAGGGTGACAGATGGAGAGAGGGAACGGAGGTATGACCTCTACTATCAGGGGAGTGACATCCTCCTCACTCTTCAGGAGCAGATTAACCCCTGACTCCAACCCTGCTGCCACACTTCCCTCACATCCAATCAGAACGCTCCATACTCTCCTCCAGGGGCATCTTAAGGAAATTACTTCCCCAGGCGATGGCTGAGTGGTACCCTCTCCTCCTCTCCTCCTCTCACCATGCTGGGTACCCTCTCCTCCTCTCCTCCTCTCCTCCTCTCACCATGCTGGGTACCCTCTCCTCCTCTCCTCCTCTCACCATGCTGGGTACCCTCTCACCTCACCATGCTGGGTACCCTCTCCTCCTCTCCTCCTCTCACCTCACCATGCTGGGTACCCTCTCCTTCTCTCACCATGCTTGGTACTTCCTGGAGACACATGCAGCATTGGCATTGGGGGCAGTATTCAGGAGTGTTCAAGGTGACCCGTTCCAGAAGAGGCGCAGCACCGATGCTAACAACTGGCATCATACCAAATAAATCAATGTTCGTTTTGGTCGCGGTGAAGTTCTGAATACATCCAAAGAATGCACTATTTCCGTTTTTTAATCTGTCATACACGTTACACGATGTTTGAGATGGTGGGCACTAGAGTTACAATGGCTTATGCTATGTACGTAGTTTAGGTTAACTATGCTGTAGTTTTAACGTAGGCCTATAGCCTACCTTGGTTGGAAGGTAAACTCATGTTCATATTGTTAGCTGAATGGCTTAATTGCACTGTATTATGTTGGGCTATGCTCTGTTTCACATGTTTTGTATGTCTTATGACATTTTGCTATTTTTCCAAATATTTTTATAAATAAGTTCATGTTTCAAGTTCAAGTACATAGAAAATCCTTTTTTTTTACCATAGTATTGAAATTGGCATAGAGAATCGTGTTATTTTACTGGTATCGGCACCGACTATTTTATTTTTGGTATCGTGGCACCCCTACACCATACAGCTGCCAGCGTCTTTAACTCTGCCACTCGTCAAGTCCCAATGACAACCAGCTGCAGGAACATCCCAGCACAACAGTGTTCTGGTGGTGTCACCACGGAGCACGCTAGAGCACGCTAGAGCACGCTAGAGCACGCTAGAGCACGCTAGAGCGAGTTGACACTAACTCTGCTGCTGTAGAGACCAGACACCCACTAACTCTGCTGCTATAGAGACCAGACACCCACTAACTCTACTGCTGTAGAGACCAGACACCCACTAACTCTGCTGCTGTAGAGACCAGACACCCACTAACTCTGCTGCTGTAGAGACCAGACACCCACTAACTCTGCTGCTATAGAGACCAGACACCCACTAACTCTACTGCTGTAGACACCAGACACCCACTAACTCTACTGCTGTAGAGACCAGACACCCACTAACTCTACTGCTGTAGAGACCAGACACCCACTAACTCTGCTGCTGTAGAGACCAGACACCCACTAACTCTACTGCTGTAGAGACCAGACCTGCTGTAGAGACCGGAGTGTGTGTGTGTGTGTGTGTGTGGGTGAGTGTGTGTGTGTGGGTGAGTGTGTCTGTGAGTGTGTGTGTGTGTGTAGGTGAGTGTTTCCGGGTGTGCGTGAGGCGTCACTCACCAGGACCAGTCAGAGGGCCACTGTCTTTGTCGTTGGACGTTCCGTGAGACGCAGACTCACACCCCAAGGTGCACTGTGGGAAGGGGAGGGGGGAGCTATTAAAAGAACAGACTTTATCTTACACAGTATGTAGGCTATCACACGTAGCTGCTTCTACAGTGGAACCAGAACAATGTGTTTAGCATGTAGCATGTCGTTCTCTGTTGACGACACAAACAGCATCTGAACCAGACAGCAGTTTGGTGAGTCACCCAGACGAGGGAGGCAGGAGAGGCAGGGGAGGCAGGGGAGGCAGGAGAGGCAGGGGAGGCAGAGTACGTACTACTTTATTCCTGGTGTGAAGACACCCCATGTGGAGGATGACGGGATAGTCCAGAATTCACCAGCATTCTCAGGGCAAGACATCTGTGCTCTCTCTGTCTCTCTCTCTCTGTGTTTCTGTCTGTCTCTGTGTTTCTGTCTGTCTCTCTCTCCCTCTCCTACCCTCTATCTCTCAGAGGAGGTAGAGTCTCTCTCTCCCTCTCCTACCCTCTCTATCTCAGAGGAGGTAGAGTCTCTCTCTCCCTCTCCTACCCTCTCTATCTCAGGAGGTGAGTCTGTCAGAAGGGATTCACAGGAGGCAGGATGTGGGCGGAGCCTACTGGAAAGATCTGACATTCAGACCAACCAGGTGGTTAAGACAAGCTTAAACCCTCCCTCCGAGAGATGGAGGGTAGAGAGAGAGAGGGAAGAGAGAGAGAGAGAGAAAGAGATGGAGGGAGGGAAGAGAGAGAGATGGAGACAGAGAGAGAGATGGAGAGGCAAAAAGGGGATAGAGAGAGAGAGAGACAGAGAGAGAGATAGAGAGAGAAGGGGATAGAGAGGGAGGGAGGAGAGAGAGAGAGAGAGAGAGAGAGAGAGAGAGAGAGAGAGAGAGAGAGAGAGAGAGAGAGAGAGAGAGAGAGAGAAGGGGATATAGAGGGAGGGAGGAAGGAGAGAGAGAGAGAGAGAGAGAGAGAGAGAGAGAGAGAGAGAGAGAGAGAGGGGATATAGAGGGAGGGAGGAAGGAGAGAGAGAGAGAGAGAGAGAGAGAGAGAGAGAGAGAGAGAGAGAGAGAGAGAAGGGAGGAAGGAGAGAGAGAGAGAGAGAAGGGGATAGAGAGGGGGGGAGGGGGGAAAGAGAGAGAGAGAGACAAAAGGAGGAGATTGAGGCACACTGACACACTCCAGCTAATTCTTTAAGTCTCTCCTACAACACAGGTGCGCACACACACACACACACAGAGCTTGTAAGGGATTGGGAGGCTTGATGAATCTTACTGGGTCACTTGAACAGTGACAGAATAATCCTGTCAGCATTAGCTTAGCTATCTGAACCAGAGAGACTCTGTCTCCTTCTCTCTCTCTCTTTCCATCTTCCACTCACTGACACACACACATTCTCACCCTTTAATACCTTCTCTCACATTCTCTGTAGTTCAGCCTACTTCCCCACCCCCCACCCTCTCCCTCCACCCCTTCCCTCCTCCCTCTCTGCCAGGGGTTTAGCGATACTCTACAGCAGTGGTTCTCAACCCTGTCCTCAGGGACCCCCTGTCCTGCATGTTTTA
This sequence comes from Hypomesus nipponensis, assembly GCF_054491055.1. Taxonomy (NCBI): domain Eukaryota; kingdom Metazoa; phylum Chordata; class Actinopteri; order Osmeriformes; family Osmeridae; genus Hypomesus; species Hypomesus nipponensis. The sequence continues at coordinate 19,520,159 of NC_140382.1, read as the reverse complement.
GTTGTTTCCCTGCTCCAACACACCTGATTCAAATAAAAGGGTCGTTATCTAGCTCTGTAGAAGCCTGGTAACGAACATGCATTTGAATCAGGTGTGTTGGAGCAGGGAAACATCTAAAACAAGCAGGATAGGGGGTCCCTGAGGACAGGGTTGAGAACCATTGCTCTACAGGACACCTATCCAACTCCATCCCTTGCTTTCCTTCATCTTTCCTCCAATCCCTCCCTCTCCCCCCTCCTTACCTTCTGCCCCTTTATGTCACCAGTGATGTGTTCCATGTCTCCCTCCTCCATCTCTCCCATCTTCAGATGGGTCACCACCACCGCCCCTGCCACAGACACACCATCAGACGACCTGGGGGGAGAGTGGGAGAACAGTCACAACTACAGCGGTGGTGACTGTTCTGTCATTCTCTCCTCCTCCTGTAGTGGAAGTCAGGTAAAGAGAGAGAGTGGTAGGTAAAGAGAGAGAGTGGTAGGTAAAAAGAGAGAGGATGACTAGACTTCCCGCTAAATTTGAAATGCATCTCTTCGTCCATGTTCGCATCTGCCGAACAAGCACAGTGTTCACTCTTATTTGCTGGAGAGAGTTAGGGTTAGTTAGGGTTGCTTAGGGTTAGGGTTGCTTAGGGTTAGGGTTGCTTAGGGTTAGGGTTAGGCTTAGGGTTAGGCTTAGGGTTAGGGTTAGACATGTTCACAAGCCTGGTGGCTCTTCTGTCTCTGTTTCTAGTTCAACAAATACTTTCTTCCAACTCAGCTTCTCAGTGGTTCTCTCAGACGCAACAGAAAGTTCCATCTTTCCTCATAGCCAGAGGAGGAGGGGGAGGAGGAGGCGGGGCCATCGCCTGAAGAGGAGGAGGAGGAGGAAAGGAGGAGAGAGGGGGCCCCGGTTGCTAGCTCCTGCGCTACAAGCAAACAAACCACCATTTTGCACGATTGCACTGCATAGTGCAAAAAAATTCAGAGGCTGGACAAAAAGGCCACACAACTCTAAATGCTGAGCACGTCTCTGCGTGACATTAAGAAGCAGACCCGCAGAAGCATGAACCAGGCTTTAGTGCGCGTGTTTGTGAGTGTGTGTGTGTGTGTGTGTGTTGAGTGAACAGGATGGAGAATGGAGTACAGGAGAGGGGGGTTGGAAGTGATCAAATGTGCAGTGACCCTGACAACACCCACTAGCTGGTCCTATCAGCTGCTCTCCAGACTGTGGGAGGGGCTTGCTGTGGGGGATGATGGGAAATCTCTCACACTCACAGGAAGAGAGCTGGGCGTCGCCCTTCTCCAGACACACCTGAACGCTCTCAGCAACCAGATCATTATGGGATGGAGCAGTACCAGTCAAAACCTCTTCTGGGAGACTGACTCTACTGAGAGAGGGAGAGAGGGGTGTGGAGAAGGAGAGAGGGGTGGAGGGAGGGAGGGAAGAGGGATGAAGAGGGGTGTGTAGAGAGGAAGAGAAGGGTGGAGTGATGAAGAAAGGGGTGGAGAGAGAGAGAGAGAGAGAGAGAGAGAGAGAGAGAGAGAGAGAGAGAGAGAGAGAGAGAGAGAGAGAGAATGTCACCCTGACTTTGAGCCAACAGTCTCAGAGGGATTGTGATGGAGGATAAAAAGATTAACATCCTTGCATTTAACCTGGCTATTCAGTCTTCAACCCCTGGAGGATCCACAGTTACAAACACCTACTCCTAGGATTGCTTTTCTCTTCGTCTGCTAATGAAATGTCCTTCTTCAAGCAGACAGGTAATTCACTCATATCTTTCAGGACTAGATGTGTGACTGCACACATGGAGGAATTCACATACAGCTCTGTCCTACAATCTGGATTCCTGTTCAGACACACACACACACACTGAATACACTACACGCACACACACACACACACATGCTGAATACACCACACAAACTTATACATGTGTCCTTCAGGCGAAGTTAGTTTAGTTTGTGTGTCATCAGGCCGTGTCTAAACAGTCAACCTTTTTTTTCTCTGAGGAGAAAGAAATCTCCCCCTCTCCCTCCATCTCTCTATCCCTCCCCCTCCATCTCTCTATCCCTCCATCTCTCTCTCTCCCTCCCACCCTCCCTCCCCCTCCATCTCTCTATCCCTCCATCTCTCTCTCTCTCTCTCTCTCTCTCTCCCTCCCACTCTCCCTCCCCCTCCATCTCTCTATCCCTCCATATCTCTCTCTCCCTCCCACCCTCCCTCCCCCTCCATCTCTCTATCCCTCCATCTCTCTCTCTCCCTCCCACCCTCCCTCCCCCTCCATCTCTCTATCCCTCCATCTCTCTCTCTCTCTCCCTCCCACCCTCCCTCCCCCTCCATCTCTCTATCCCTCCATCTCTCTCTCTCCCTCCCACCCTCCCTCCCCCTCCATCTCTCTATCCCTCCATCTCTCTCTCTCTCTCCCTCCCACCCTCCCTCCCCCTCCATCTCTCTTTCCCTCCATCTCTCTCTCTCCCTCCCACCCTCCCTCCCCCTCCATATCTCCCTCCTCTCTCTCCTTCTTCCTGCCTCCCCCTTTCCCCACCTCATCCACTCTCTCCTCCTCTCTCTGTCTGTTGCAGTTGGCTGAGGGAATCGTCTGCAGATTTCTTTTCGCCTGTTCCTCCTCAAATCAAATTGGCCGGCGGCCCTGTATGACAACACTTAATCAGGGCACTTTGTGAAAGTGACATATTGCATAAAATGTGCTCAAAGCGCCCGTCCAGAATTTGGCATGATTTAAGAATTAGAACAATTAGTTATCAAAAGGAAGTGCTTGAGTTTCAAGTGGCAGGACTTTCCTCTGTGTATCAAACACACAGCACATATCTGGAGGGAGTGTTTTAAAGACGTAACACACAGAGGGAGGAGTGTGCTTGAAAGAAACATGGATGTTCCCCTCCCTCCATCTGACATCCAGAACAGCCCAGATCCCCAGATCAAAGTGGCGGTGAACAGGTGTTAGGTGTATTAAATATGGCACATGAGAATACCTGCATTTGTTCCTCCTAGAAATACCTGCTTCTCCCTTCCACCAGAAGCACTTTCCATCCATAAATGTGATGAGAGTAAGCACAAGAAGAGCATGGGAAACAGACCGCCAGAGGGAATCAATACTTAATACTTTACCTGTGTAATCTAAGATTTCAGCTGCTGGGAATGAGAGGCATCATGTTTAAACCTGACAATGTACTCAAACATTAAATAATAAAAAAAAACATGAGTTTCTGTTTAAGTTGTCTTCCTAATGTCACAGGGTCCAGTCTGCCTGATCAGGGAGTCAGTCTGCCTGATCGGGGAGTCAGTCTGCCTGATCGGGGAGTCAGTCTGCCTGATCGGGGAGTCAGTCTGCCTGATCGGGGAGTCAGTCTGCCTGATCAGGGAGTCAGTCTGCATGATAAGGGAGTCAGTCTGCCTGATCGGGGAGTCAGTCTGCCTGATCGGGGAGTCAGTCTGCCTGATCAGGGAGTCAGTCTGCATGATAAGGGAGTCAGTCTGCCAGATCGGGGAGTCAGTCTGCCTGATCAGGGAGTCAGTCTGCCTGATCGGGGAGTCAGTCTGCCTGATCAGGGAGTCAGTCTGCATGATAAGGGAGTCAGTCTGCATGATCAAGGAGTCAGTCTGCATGATCAGGGAGTCAGTTTCATATGGATCCTCTGGGACGACCGCTCGAGTCCAATCACTAGACACAAATCTGCTAACCCCCTAACCCTCCATACCCCCATAACCCTAGTCCCATAACCCTAGTCCCATACCCCTATACCCCCTAAACCCCCATACCCCTAGTCCCATACCCCTTACCCCAGCCAGAAGTATCTCTAGTACCCTGCTCACTGTGGAGTATCTGCTTTTGACTATCATTGCAAGGGCTTGGTAAGAAGGTGTTAAACACTGTAGCACCTCGAAGAATCTGAAGGCTGTATGTGTAACAGGCACAGCAGAGAGGCCACAGCGTAATGCAGCAGGAAGTTTGAGACGGCTAGCAGATCAAACAGGAAATGAAACAGGAAATAACAAATTCAGTTAAGAAAGGAAAGTGAAATGTGTGTCCTCTTTCTGCCAAAGACAGAGACACAGAATGAGTGAAGTGAGAGAAATAGTGACAGAAAGAGAGAGGAAGAGAGAGAGAAAGAGAGATAGACAGAAAGAGATAGAAAGGGAGGGAGAGAAAGGGAGTCTGGAAGGGGAGGACAACCAATTGTCTCCAGTCTTCAGTGGTCCTCTTCCATAACCCCATGGGGTGGTACAAATTCAACAAAAACCTTCAAAGTCTTTGTTCCCCAACAGAGAAAAGACCCCGACAGTTAGCTAGACTAGCCTGGCAAAGCACCATCAGCTCACCCCTGTAAGAGGCCTAACGAAAGTTTTAGCCCAGGGAAGCTGAAAATACACAGAACAAAGAGCTGATAAAGAAGATGAGGAACAGTCTGCTTGGAGCTTATGGCTGTTTTTCAACTAAAGCAAAGTCCTGTAGGACATCTACTGTACACAATGCCGGGCCAGGGGATTGTACACACACACACACACAGGAAGTAGGGCTGCCAACTTCTTGTGGGGGGGGGGGGGGTTACTACTGCTAGCTAACACTGCAACTCTAGCTAAGTCAGCAACACCAGCTTACTTAGAAACACCAGCGAACTCAGCAACGCTAGCTTACTCAGCAATACTAGCTAACACTGAAATGCTGGCTGAAGCTGCCAGCCCCATAAGCCTCACAGAGGAAGTCTAGTTGTGGATTCTTGACCTAAATAAAGTTGGACAAGACAGCTAAATATAGCCAGGGAAGTTCTGCCCTGCCTGCCTAGCACTAAGGACAGATGCTGTTATATGTATGAAGGAAACATGCAGGGAGTGAGAAAGGCATGCAGGCCGAGAAGCCGGGAGGCCGAGAGGCCGGGAGGCCGAGAGGCATGGAGGCAGGCCGGCATCCATTGGAAATGAGCCTTTCACATGACAGCAATAACTATGGTTCCTCCCATCTCTCCTCCCCACAAACGTCAAAACCTGAGAGCCTTTTTTCTGAGCGTGCGCGATTACCTACACCAGGGGTAGGCAAGCCTGGTCCTCAGGTGCCACTGTCCTGCATGTCTTAGATGTTTCCCTGCTCCAGGACACCATTTTCAGCTAGTTGAGAGCTGTCTCAAGTAACTGAGTTAAATGCCAAATACCAGCCAATCAGAAACATCCCCCGTAACCGATGCAAGCGCCCGGTACGCTCTCATAGGTCAACTGCTCGTGCAGTGAAATTCTGCTCGGGCGCAGTGAAATTTTGTAAAGTCTATGCGCTCTCGACTTTTGACTCAAATCTGACATACACAATACCATACACAATTTCCGCAGAAATTGTACCTTCTCTAAAATTACATGGAAAGTGAACGGGACTGCACCCGACTACATCAAGTCTCTCCTGCAGCCTTACACCCCTACCCGCCACCTACGGTCTTCTTCTGACAACCGTCTGGTGGTCCCACGGCTCAAGACCGCCCGCTCCCAACACAAGCTCTTCTCCTGTCTGGCCCCCCAGTGGTGGAATCAACTCCACATCTCCATCAGAGACACAGACTGTCTCCCTACTTTCAAGAAAAGGCTAAAGGCGGACTTGTTCTGGGAGTACAGCGGTATTTAGGAATGATTTGCTGGACCTGATGTTAGTTTCCTCTAGGAACAAAATGGCTCTTATTGAGGGACTTGTTGCTCTTGTTGGTTAGTTGTAAGTGATTTAACTTCTTGTACTCACTGAGAATTATATTAATGTTGCTTGCTTTCCTACAGGTACACTATTGCACTTTTTGAGGTTCATGTTGTTTAATTGTAACTTTCCACAATGTATGCTTCATGTTTTGGCTACCCACAATGTTTTGGTGCTCATAGTTTATGATCATTGACCTATGCACTTTTGTAAATCTCTGTCTTGGAAGTCGCTTTGTATACATTGTAAATGTAAATGTATATACTTAACTACAGCGTTGTTACTACAGGTATTGCTATGTAGTTGGAAGTTTATGTAACATTAATATAAAGGGTTTCATTGTAAACCCATCCATGAACTACGTGTCATTCAGAGGTAGAGCAGAGCAGATCAACAGATTGCAGGTTTAAATCCCACCTCTGTGTTGAGCTTGGATAAAATTGTTGGCTTTATGAATATCCTATTATGACTCCAGGGTGGTTCACGTCTCTATCATCCCAGATAAGGACAGAAGCCTCCAACGTACATGTGACAGGTGGGATTAGCTGGAGGGAGTTCATCTGTTAAAACTGCCTTATTCATATGTTAAAACTGCAGTATTTAGGCTTCTCTCAGTAATTAGGGTGAGATTGATTTGAAGCCCTGGGGTGACTCATGATGCTAAAGAGCAGAAACAGCTGTCAATGGACAAGTCCAACACTTACACACACATCTTTCTACCTCTGAGCAGTTCTTTGTTTATCTTCACCCCTGCTCACTGTGAACAGTCCAAGCTGTAAAGCAGAATTCTGTTAATCACTATAATGCTACATAAATGGTAAATAGGTGTGTGTGTGTGTGTGTGTATGTTTATAGTGACCCACCGTCGTATTGCAACAACTTTACCGCATACAAAAACAAAGTGAAGCATTTTCTTTTAACCGTTGGGCTCTCAGACCCCCCACATTGCGAATGATAAAAGAAAATTATTTTTATTTGTTTTTGTATTGAGTAAAATTGGGTAAACACAACGATGGTTCGTTATGAACCATTTACCCGTTTATTAATGCTGAGGGCTGGCTGATGTAGCTGTCTGTCTTACTAAAACGGCGTATCTATGCATCAGTGCTAACGTGTGCTGACGTTGTGACGTCAAGCTAGCACTGAGGTCCCTTCTGCCAAACAAGGCACTTTTCGCCACAAAAACTACAATCAACGCAATCGGGACCAAGACGAACATTTTGACACAGATGTTGTCTATGTAGTCCAAATATTGAGGGATCCTTAGGCGTGGGAAATAATAATAATAAATATATATGAGAGAGAAATATGGTTGTGCTCGCCGAAGGCTTGAGCCCAATTCTTATCCGATTCATCGATTAATTGAAAAAAGAATCGACAGATTAATCGATTATTAAAATAATCGTTAGTTGCAGCCCTAGTGTATATGTGTGTGTGTAGGTGTGTATATGTTTGTGTGTGGGTGGTGTGTGACCCTGCTATGTATCAGCCTGGGGAGCAGAATGACTCAGAGATAGTGAGTCCTGAGACATGATTATGTTTCTTTAATAAAGTGTGATCACACTGACAACACAAGCCTTCCCCCGCTGCAAAACAGATGATGGGTTTTACAAAAACAGATGGGTTAGTGCTCCAGAAGCAGACACACATAGTCACACACACACACAGTCACACACACACACAGTCACACACACAGCTACCTGAGGTTGATGTCAACTGGTTGTGACAAGTGTCGCTGGTACTGGGAGCCAATGAGAAGCCGGTTAATCTGTCTGCTCACTCTATACTATAGAGACAGACTTTAGTACTATAGTTGAACTGTTTATTGTTCTCAGACTTTCCCTGCTCTGCCGAGTCTCTGCTCCTCCACACCTCCCTGCTTCTCCACACCTCCCTGCTTCTCCACACCTCCCTGCTTCTCCACACCTCCCTGCTCCTCCACACCTCCCTGCTCCTCCACACCTCCCTGCTCCTCCACACCTCCCTGCTCCTCCACACCTCCCTGCTCCTCCACACCTCCCTGAGCTTGGTGAGAAGTGACACTGTTTCACCGTTCCGCTGTCTCGACTGACTTATAATTATAATTTGCGACGCATTGCTAAGGCAACAGTATGGGAGGAGAGCGTGAGGTGGTTTTCATCATAGATATATATAAACACTAGACGGCTTTTAGACTAGCAAGCTTTCTGTCTGAGACACACACACACTCCCACCCCCCCCCCCCAGACACACACACATTCTTCCACACACACTACTCCCCTACCCACACACACAAATCTCTGTTTTCAAGAACCTTTCAGACCTCACAACCACACTGTCTTCTAGAACCTTCCAGATCTGTTGGGTGAAAGGTCATGTTATAAGGGTCCTTTTCAGAAGGCCAATCAAACAGTTCTTCTTTGAAAGTCTTTGTCTTCAAAGGCCTGGGATAATGTGAGTTTGTGTGTGTGTGTGTGTGTGTGTGTGAGCGTGTGTGTGGAAGATAATGGGACTTCAACAACTTCAAGGACATCTTAGTGTCGGCTTTTCAAAACAAATAATTAAAATGTTACAAATGATTAATCAGACATTCTCCATGATGGTTTTGTGTGTGCGCGCATGTGTGTGTGGATGTGTGTGTGTGTATATGTGTGTGGATGTGTGTATATGTGTGTGGATGTGTGTGAGTTTGTGTGTGTAGATGTATTCTCATATTTTGAGGTGTGTGTGTGTCAGTAGGCATGCGAAGCTTCACCCTCTCATACACACACTCACACACGCACACACTAACACCCATACAAAGGTGAGCACACTGAAGCAATGTGTGTGTGTGTGTGTGTGTGTGTGGGCTTCAGTATTGACAGAAGATAGCTAGTATTCCACTGGTGCTGTCCCCACACCAGCATCACCAGGTTAACAAACTCATTAGTATCAACCAGGTTTGTAGGTGTAACTCACTCTGTGTGTGTGTCTTTAACAGAAGTTAAAGTCTAGATTGACCACAGCTGCCCCTGTAGAGACTCCAGAGACCACATGGTGATGAACAACCTCAGAGATCTGAGAGACATCAAAGAGAGACCAGAGACCGGAGAGACCGGAGAGACAGCCAGCCAGAGACAGCCATAGAGACAGACAGACAGACAGCCATAGAGACAGCCAGAGGGACAGACAGCCATAGAGACAGCCAGAGAGACAGCCAGAGAGACAGACAGCTATAGAGACAGTCAGAGAGACAGCCAGAGAGACAGACAGCCATAGAGACAGCCAGAGGGACAGACAGCCATAGAGACAGCCAGAGAGACAGCCAGAGAGACAGACAGCTATAGAGACAGTCAGAGAGACAGCCAGAGAGACAGACAGCCATAGAGACAGCCAGAGAGACAGACAGCCATAGAGACAGCCAGAGGGACAGACAGCCATAGAGACAGCCAGAGAGACAGCCAGAGAGACAGACAGCTATAGAGACAGTCAGAGAGACAGCCAGAGAGACAGACAGCCATAGAGACAGCCAGAGAGACAGACAGACAGACAGCCATAGAGACAGCCATAGAGACAGACAGCCATAGAGACAGCCAGAGAGACAGACAGCCATAGAGACAGCCAGAGAGACAGACAGCCATAGAGACAGCCAGAGAGACAGACAGAGAGACAGACAGCCATAGAGACAGACAGAGAGACAACCAGAGTGACAGCCAGAGAGACAGGTCTTGGCTAGCTGGATGATTCTTTGATTCTGTTGTACCTGGGGCACCTCAGGATTACAGGAAACAGTCCAGAAAGGGATTCTGGGTAATGATGGTGAAACCGATGATATCTCAAACCAGCACTAGCATTTACCCCTCTCAGTCTCTTCAAGCACACTTGGACTTTCCCTATGTGCGTGTACTGTACGTGTGTGTAGGGTGTGTGTGTAGGGGGAATATTATAATTCTTCTCTTCTCCCTGGTTTTGCTTCAACATGTTATGATTACACACACAGGAAGTAAGACACAGGAAGTAACAACTCTACAGCCAGGCCCATGTGCAAGTCAAAGATAACCAACACTCCTACAGCACAAAGTCCTCCAGACACCCTCCAACACACACACACACACACACACGCACACACACCCTCCAGCACACACATGCACACACACACAGACACACCCACCCTCCAGCACACACAGACACACAACCTTCAGCGCACTCTCCCCGAACACTAGTCTGCATGTCTTCCCTATTCAACACCTCTACAACAGAAACAATACTCACTGAAGTACAGACATTCATGTGTTTATTGTAATTAGTCCTAGTTCCTTATTCATGAGTCCAGGGACGGATCTAAAAAAATATTAATGGAGTGGCAAGAGGGTGGCAGGAGATTTTGAGGGGGGGCACCCCCATGGCAGAAGTATATAATGCTGATTTAATTGCAGTCTCATATTAATCAATGTTTATTAGGAATCAATGTTTATTTGGAATGCCCCGCAGTCTGGGTTGTTATATGTTTTGGAAACTGCAAAGGCAGCTTGAGTCTAAGAGGGACTCGAGACACCGCAAAGACTGCGGCTTGTATTTTGTTTTGTTACATTTTTATTTGAGAAGAATACTGGGAAGAGGCCCCGGGGAGGACCCAGGACACGCTGGAGGGACTATGTCACTCGGCTGGCCTGGGAACGCCTCGGGGTCCCCCAGGAAGAGCTGGTGGAAGTGGCCGGGGAGAGGGAAGTCTGGGCCTCCCTGCTTAGGTTGCTGCCCCCCGCAACCCAACCCCCGTACAAGCGGTAGATAACGACAACGACCTTTTAATTTAAATTTATTTTGATTACTTTTATCACTTTTTTATTATTATTGTTTTTATAGATTTTATGTAAAGCACATTGAGCTGCAATTCTTGTATGAAATGTGCTATATAAATAAAGTTTTCATTGTTACTATCCATGTTAGTCTAAAGATTCAGAACGATGTTGCAGGCGTTAGAACACATGAGCAGGTTTAACAAACATCTCTTCTGTAATCCCAGTCAGACAGTACACAGCTGCTTCTCACAGCAGCTGCTGTAGCCCAGGTTACAGACAGGCTTTTCTGCATGTAGCTACAGCTGAACACATACACATACACACAGACTCTCTCTCTCACACACACACACACACACACACACCAGCTGGGTTCCACAGTGAACCCTGACAGTCACTTTGAGCACCAACCTTTGTTGGCCAATAAAAACCACTGCAGAGGAGACAGGAAGTTAAGAAGATGGAGAAAGAGGGTTAGGGTTAGAGAAAGAGGAGGTTGAGGTGAGAGGAGGAAGTTGACAGTGAGAAACAGGATGTGTCCTTACCGCAAGTTGAGAGTAAGCTGTTGGTGGGTCACCAGCTCCCCAAGGGAGAAGGTGGCGCTGCCCAGGAAGACACTCTGAGGAGCACAGCACAGCAGGGGGGTTAGCATGAAGCTACATTGGGATCCCTTGATTCGGTTCAATGGCAGCCACAAAGCTAATTGCTGCTAATTGAGCAATAGCTGAAGTGCAATTCAACCGCACCCAACTGTATGACCGTGTTCACTCCCACTATGCTGATGGCCATCTCTAACATTCTGCCTAGTAAAAATTACAAACAAATATTTGAATGTATAATCAAATACATGTTTTTTTTTTATCAAACAGTCTTCAGAAAGCATGTAATTGGTCAACCATTTATAGTTGGTTTACACAGGTATAGGAATGTAAATAAATGGTCAATATTCATTTTTAGTGTTATACAGTCCTGGTCTCTCCTACAGTGCATTAGTGGTGGTCTCTCCTACGTGCACATCCCATCACACATGAACACAGACTGCATGTGGGCACGCACACTCAGCTGACTCCTAGGCACACAGGCATGATGTAAACAGTGGGTGTCAGTGCAGGCACACAGGCATGATGTAAACAGTGGGTGTCAGTGCAGGCACACAGGCATGATGTAAACAGTGGGTGTCAGTGCAGGCACACAGGCATGATGTAAACAGTGGGTGTCTGGGAAAGGGGAAAGGAACCAGCCCATCAATAACAGAGGGAAGGACACACACACACACACACTCCCACACACACCATGCCAAGGGCATGTACATGGCTGTTTTCTGTGAGGCCCTTACACACAGACAAGCACACACAGACACACACACACACACTAACAAATTAACACAAGCACACACACACCTACATGTAGGAACATACACATTGTGTTTCATATTGAGATTCAGTCCTCAGCTCAGCTCAGTGTTGCTCTACTGTCTGGCCTTTGATGTCTGCTCTCCGTGGTAGCAGTGTTGACACCTGTGTGTGTGTGTGTGTGTGCTCTCTGCTCTTGTTGTCCTCTCATACAGCAGTGTCCGAGTAGAGAGCACACACACACACACACACCACACACACACACACACCACACACACCACACACACCACACACACCACACACATCACACACACCACACACACCACACACACACACACACACCACACACACACACCACACACACACACACACACACCACACACACACACACCACACACACACACACACACACCACACACACACACACACACACACACACACACACACAGGTGTCAACACTGCTGACACCGAGAGCAGACATCAAAGGCGAGACAGAGGACGACCATCAAGCAACAGTGCCTCATTGAAAGCTGTGCTAAACTCTAACTCAATCACAGGTGAGTGAAATTTACAATGCATTGCTACTTAAAGAAAAGTTTTTGTTGCCTAGCGTGAAATTTGGCTGCATATGCAAGTGTTTTACTGGCATTGAAGAGGGTAGACCACACACACACACACAGCTTGACCTGAACCAGCAGACAACACACCAGCAACGTTCAACCGTGAAGTAGTAGTAACAGTCCTGTTCTGCTCTGAGATGTAGTACCAGCAACTAGGGATGACATCACAGACGGTCCTGTTGCCATGGAGAAGGTCACATGGCCTGGGTCAAAGGTCATGAGACTAAGCAGTAACCAAGGCGGGGGGGTCTCTTACCTCAGGGGCTCTGCTGCCATGCCAACTGCAGCTGTCATCTGTTCCCATTGAAATGAGTGACAGCATGGGTCACATGACCTTTCACACAGAACCAAAACAACCTGAGATCCTTTTTCTCCTCTAGATCCTCAACTTGATCCTCACCAATGCCTCTCTCTCCTCTAATTCCTTTCTCACTGCTCTCTCCCCTCTCCCCTCTCCCCTCTCCCCTCTCCCCTCTCCCCTCTCCCCTCTCCCCTCTCCCCTCTCCCCTCTGTCCGTCTTCAGATTGCTTCAGACACAATCACAATAATCGTTTGCTTTCTGTCTCTTTCTATCTTTCTTCCTAGCCACCTGCCCCCCTGCCCCCCCTGCCCCCCTGCCCCCCTGCCCCCTCATACTCCCCTCCCACCCCTCCAGTTTCAGATATAAAAGGGCATCCTGTCTCCTGACCTTTTCTCCCAATAATTTCCTACCAGAGTGTTTTCCTGCGCCACCACACACACAGACACACACACCAACACAACTGTAGATCTATATACAGGAGGATGGTCAGTACTGTAGATCTATATACAGGAGGATGGTCAGTACTGTAGAACTATATACAGGAGGATGGTCAGTACTGTAGATCTATATACAGGAGGATGGTCAGTACTGTAGATCTATATACAGGAGGATGGTCAGTACTGTAGATCTATATACAGGAGGATGGTCAGTACTGTAGATCTATATACAGGAGGATGGCCAGTACTGTAGAACTATATACAGGAGGATGGTCAGTACTGTAGATCTATATACAGGAGGATGGTCAGTACTGTAGATCTATATACAGGAGGATGGTCAGTACTGTAGAACTTCTCTGTCTGACACTCTGTATCTCTCTCACACACACAAACACTTATACACAGACACATTTATGCATACGCACATACACAGTAACAACATATACATAATACAAAGGGTTCAAATGAGTGTAGAGAGCCCTTATTTAGCATCTATGTTCATCCTTCAGTTAAACAGTCCCAGAGGGAGGAGGAGAGAGAGGGATGAGAGGAGAGAGGGTTGAGAGGAGAGATGTATGGATGAGGGGAGAGAGGGATGAGGAGAGAGAGATGAGAGGAGAGATGGATGAGAGGAGATGGATGAGAGGAGATGGATGAGAGGAGAGAAGGATGAGAGGAGAGATGGATGAGAGGAGATGGATGAGAGGAGATGGATGAGAGGAGAGAAGGATGAGGGTAGAGAGGGATGAGAGGAGATGGATGAGAGGAGAGAAGGATGAGGGTAGAGAGGGATGAAAGGAGATGGATGAGAGGAGAGATGGATGAGAAGAGATGGATGAGAGGAGAGATGGATGAAGAGGAGAGATGGATGAAAGGGAGAGAGGGATGAGGGGAGAGAGGGATGAGGAGGAGATGAAGGAGAAAAGAGGGCAAGGAGAGAATAAAGGAGAAGACAAATGATGCCCTTCCACCATCAGGGAAGATTGATTCTGATCGTCTCACTTCATTCACTCTCTCTTCCTCTCTCCCTCCCTCTCTCTCTCCCTACCCTCCCTCTTTCTCTCCTTCCTTACCCTCCTTCTCTACCCCTCTCTCTCCCTACCCTCCCTCCCTCTCTTTCTCCCTACTCTCCCTCTCTCTATATACTTCCCTCTCCTCTCTCCCTCTCCTTTCCTCCCTGTCTTTCTCTCCCTATTATCTCAGTTGCAGGTTAAACTGATCTACTCTTCCTATGCTAACCTTCCTTATAAAATGTATGACTCGCCATGAGCACACACACACACATCCACCTCTCACACACACACACACACACACACACACATCCATCTCTCTCACACACACACACACAGACACATCTACTTCACACAGACATCCACCTCACATGCAGACACACCACACACACATACATCCACCTCACATGCAGACACACACACACACACACACACGAGACAGACTGAGGAGCATCCTTCTAAACATACTAATTACATTCAGAGACAGAACTGACAGTTGAGGTGTTACTAGTCCACACACACACACACACACACTCTCTCCTCACTCAAACTACTGACACACAGACTCATTCACAAACTACTGACACACACAACATCAACATTGCAGTTCATTCGGACTGTAACACACACATCAGGAGTGATCCAGTCAACACAAGGAAGCTGCATCTATCGCTGTGTTCACTAACTCAGACACAGGAACACACACACACACACCCCACCCAGCCTCACACAAACACACATATGAACCACCCAGCAACACACACACATGCACACACACAGACACAGCAAGAGAAAGCCTGCTTACCGTTCTTTGCAGTCTTTTCCGGAAAAAGAGCGACCGTTTGACACAGAGAGAGTCAACAGGGAGGAAGAGAGAGAGAGAGAGTGAGAGGAGAGCGAGAGAATGAGGGAGAGAGAAGGGAGAGAGGAGGAGAGAGGAGGAGAGAGCTGTGTGTCTTTAAGCTCAGTCACAGTCTCTTCAGCCTGGCGCGTTCTCTCTCTGGTGCAGCGGGCGAGCACACACACGCAAGGAGCACACACACACAGACAGACAGAGTGCAGCGCAGCAGTAATGGAGGGAGGGGGGAGAGAGGGGAGAGACAGAGAGAGAGACATAGAGAGAGACAGACATACAGAGGGAGAGAAGGATGGAGGAGAAAGAGAGAGGAGGGGTCACACCTCTGGTCTTCATGACTCACAAAGCCTGTGGTAGAGAAGAACTTAGAATGGCTGCAACTGTGAGTGTGTGTGCGTGTGTGTGCGTGTGTGTACCCCCAACAGTGTCTATTTCTGTACAGACCATTTACACACACTTTGTCTCTGTTTTCTCTCTGCAGGAGCAGCAACACCCCTACCAGGACCTACCCCTCACAACGTAGGACCATTAGCACACACACATGTACCTACCCCTCACAACGTAGGACCATTAGCACACACACATGTACCTACCCCTCACAACGTAGGACCATTAGCACACACACATGTACCTACCCCTCACAACGTAGGACCATTAGCACACACACATGTACCTACCCCTGACAACCCCATCCAGCTCCACACACAAACACACAGTGCTGTCAGTGAGCCTGTGGCTAATCTCAGGCAAGGCCGAGCTTAACTGAACCCACACTGAAGAGAAATATGATGAGAAAAGACTCCCTCCTTGACATTTAAATGAGAACAAGCCAGATCTGATGAATTTACAAATCAGGAAATAAAATATTAAAATAATAATTTCTTAATGCAACTGTGATGTCAATGCTTCTAGAGAGTGCAACACAGAGAGGGAAAGATAGACACAATTAAAGCACACACACACTGTAGGGATCTCAACAACACACACTCACACACACACCCTGTAGGGATCTCAACAACATACATCACACACACACACTGTAGGGATCTCAACAACACACACTCACACACACACACTGTAGGGATCTCAACAACATACATCACACACACTCACACACACACACTGTAGGGATCTCAACAACATACATCACACACACACACTGTAGTGATGTCAACAACATACATCACACACACACACACACTGTAGTGATGTCAACAACATACATCACACGCACTCACACACACACACACACTGTAGGGATCTCAACGACATACCTCACACACACTCACACACACACACTGTAGTAATGTCAACAACATACATCACACACACTCACACACACACACTGTAGGGATCTCAACAACATACATCACACACACTCACTGTAGTGATGTCAACAACATACCTCACACACACTCACACACACACACTGTAGTGATCTCAAAAACATACCTCACACACTGTCGCAGTCTCACACCTCAACAGTTTGTCGATATTTAGTTTGTCTGGCTGATCTACTCAATCATGTGGGCTTAACTCAGGAAGTGACACCACAGATCACAGAGCGACAAACCACTTCCTCTTAAGACACTTCCTTTAAACCAAGGCCATAATCATAATATATATTAGGGGGGACACATCCCCCCCAATATTCAAATCTGGTCAAAATGTCCCCCCCAATATATTGATGTAAAAATGTAAATACAAATATAAATCTAAATGTGCTACGCAATGACAGGCAACCACGCACGCTGTCCGAAATGATCATATACAAAAAATATTTGTCCCTGCAAGCCTTGCTGCTAGATATGTATCTCAATGTCACAACCTGAGGGACAGTGTATCAACCTGAGGGACAGTGTATCAACCTGAGGGACAGTGTATCAACCTGAGGGACAGTGTATCAACCTGAGGGACAGTGTATCAACCTGAGGGACAGTGTATCAACCTGAGGGACAGTGTATCAACCTGAGGGACAGTGAATCACCCTGAGGGACAGTGTATTAACCTGAGGGACAGTGTATCAACCTGAGGGACAGTGTATCAACCTGAGGGACAGTGTATCAACCTGAGGGACAGTGTATCAACCTGAGGGACAGTGTATCAACCTGAGGGACAGTGTATCAACCTGAGGGACAGTGTATCAACCTGAGGGACAGTGAATCACCCTGAGGGACAGTGTATTAACCTGAGGGACAGTGTATCAACCTGAGGGACAGTGTATCAACCTGAGGGACAGTGTATCAACCTGAGGGACAGTGTATCAACCTGAGGGACAGTGTATCAACCTGAGGGACAGTGTATCAACCTGAGGGACAGTGTATCAACCTGAGGGACAGTGTATCAACCTGGTATGACTGTTAAACCTTTCTGTCTTCTGTCATCTTAACATGCATTTATTAGTTACCTTTCTACAGTCCCCAACTTACTATGTTACTGTTATTTTGCCATATTATTATTGTTAGACTCCTTGTTAATTGTTCTGATATATATATGTTAAAATGTCAATTCAATATGGACTGCTTTGGCAATACTGCTCCACCCGAACTGTCATGCCAATAAAGCAAAGAGATAGATAGAGAGAGAGACAGAAAGAGAGACAGAGAGAGACAGAGGCAGAGAGAGAGAAACAGAGAGAGAGACAGAGAGAGAGAGACGGACAGTGTTTGAGAGAGAGACATGGAATAAAAGGAAGGATGAGCGCCGTGGAGGATGAATGATAAAGAGACGCTACACAGAAGAAGCTGCGACTGCTGAGTACGAGCTGATAATAGCTTCACACACACACACAAGCACACACAAAAGAAGGGAGAGAGAGAGAGGGGGGGGGGGCAGCTACCTTCTTCTTTATACAGTATGCTGAGAAAAGGTATAAACGTATTTGATCCTTTCCGCTGCGGTTAGGAAACACGTCCACTGTGTCTGAGATCTGCCTGGAGTCATAGATCAGGAGAGAGAGATACCAGGAGAGAGAGAGACCAGGAGAGAGAGACCAGGAGAGAGAGAGAGAGAGACCAGGAGAGACAAGGAGAGAAAGAGAGACCAGGAGAGAGAGACCAGGAGAGAAAGAGAGACCAGGAAGGGGGAGGCCAGGAGAGAGAGACCAGGAGAGAGAGACCAGGAGAGAGAGAGACCAGGAGAGAAAGAGAGACCAGGAGAGAGAGAGAGACCAGGAGATTGAGAGACAAGGAGAGAGAGAGAGAGAGAGAGACCAGGAAATTGAGAGACAAGGAGAGAGAGACCAGGAGAGAAAGAGAGACCAGGAGAGAGAGACCAGGAGATTGAGAGACAAGGAGAGAGAGAGAGACCAGGAGAGAGAGAGACCAGGAGAGAGAGAGACCAGGAGAGAGAGAGAGACCAGGAGATTGAGAGACAAGGAGAGAGAGACCAGGAGATTGAGAGACAAGGAGAGAGAGAGACCAGGAGAGAGAGAGAGAGACCAAGAGAGACAGAGACCAGGAGAGACAGAGACCAGGAGACCTCTGGCTGCAGGACACAGGAAGCTTCCCACTAGGGCTCTGTTCAGACAAGATGAGAAAACACACACACACGTACGTCCGTGCAAACACTACTACAGATACACACACACACACTACTACAGATACACACTACTACACACATGCACACACTACTACAGATACACACACAGCTACTGTAGGCACACAGAATTTAGCACAAGTATAGACCTGCAGATGTTGCGCCATCCGCGCACACACACACACACACACACACACACCCTTCACTACTCAGTCACCTCAGTCCTGATGCTACCAGAGTAATATTATCTGAAAGTTTTGGCCTTTTTCTCTCTCTCTCACTCCCTCCCCATCCTTTCTATCTTTATCTTTGAATCTACCTCCCCCTCCCCCTCCCCCTCCCCCCCCCTCCCCCTCCCCCTCCCCCTCCCCCTCCCCCTCCCCCTCCCTCTCTCTCTCTCTCTCTCTCTCTCTCTCTCTCCCTCCCCCTCCCCCTCCCCCTCCCCCTCCCCCTCCCTCTCCCTCTCCCTCTCCCTCTCCCTCTCCCTCTCCCTCTCTCTCTCTCTCTCTCTCTCTCTCTCTCTCTCTCTCTCTATGCTCTAGTCCATACACTTTAATAGGTAACTCCAGACTGGACGAGGTAGTTTAACCCTCTTACTGACCCACACACACACACAAAGATTTACACACACAGGCACACACATGCACGCACTCTACACACACACTCTCACTCAGTAAACACACACAGTCAGTAAGCACACACTGCTGATAACACCCCTTGCATGCAGTCTGGTTTCAACGTCCTGCTGCTTGCTGCCAGAGTGTAACATAACTGCACAACATCACAACACTGTCTGTCTCTCACATAACAGCAGCTAAGCCATGGGCTATGCTAGGCTACATCCATACACAGCAGCTACTCTAGGGGATATGCTAAGCTACATCCACACACAGCAGCAAAGCTATGGGCTATGCTAAGCTACATACATACATACATACATACATACACAGCAGCTATGCTAGGGGCTATGCTAAGCTACATCCATGCACAGCATACTTACTTAAGCCTGAAAAATTATTTTTATGAGAGACTACAGCTGAGGGCTTTCTGGAGGCGCATAGCCTGGATCAAACCATTCTCAAAAGTACCTGGGGGGCCATCAATGGTCTCACCCACAGGTGGTTCCTGCTCTGGGTGTGAGAGAAAGAGAGAGAGACGTGTTTGTGTGTTTGTCAGGGGAGAAAGTGACAGTGAGTAATAATGAGATGTATGTGTGTCTGTGTATGTGTGTGTTTATACTTGTGTGCATGTATCTGTGTGTGTGTATGTGTGTATCTGTGTGTGTATATGTGTGTATCTGTGTGTGTATCTGTGTGTGTATATGTGTGTATATGTATGTCTGTGTGTTTTCCTATAGGAAAAACCCCGCTCAGATCAGATTTGTTTGTATTTTATGTGAAGGGGTGGGGGTGGGGGTATGGGCATAAATGAAGCTTTGAGGTAAATGTCTTCTAGTCTCTGTGGACAAGAACAAGAAATTAGGTCATTCATGATTATCCCATAATTCAATCTGCTGCGACAGAATACAACAACAAATCTACAACACACCCCTCCTCTTCCTCCTCCTCTCCCCCTCCTTTCCTTACTCCTCCTCCTCACCCTCCTCTTCCTCCTCCTCCTCTCCCTCCTCTTCCTCCTCCTCCTCTCCCTACTCATCTTCTTCCTCTCCTCCTCTCCCTACTCCTCCTCCTCTCCCTACTCATCTTCTTCCTCTCCTCCTCTCCCTACTACTCCTCCTCTTCTTCCTCTGCCTACTCCTCCTCCTCTCCTCCTCTACCTACTCCTCCTCCTCCTCCTCTCCCTAGTCCTCTTCTTCCTCTCCTCCTCTCCCTACTCCTTTTCCTCTCCTCCTCCTCTCTCTCCTCCTCCTCTTCCTTTCCTCCTCTTCCCCTCCTCTCCTTCTCTCCCTACTCCTCCTCCTCTCCCTACTCCTCCTCTCCTCATCTCCCTCCTCCTCCTCTCCCTACTCCTTCTCTTCTTCCTTTCCTTCTCCTCTCCCTACTGCTACTCCTCCTCCTCTTCCTCCCCCTACTCCTCTTCCTCTCCTCCTCCTCTTCTTCCTCCCCTGCTCCTTTCCCCCTCCTCTCCCTACTCTTCCTCATCTCCCTCCTCCTCCTCTCCCTCCTTTCCTCCTATCCCTTCTCCTCCTCTTCTTCCTCTCCTCCTCTTCTCCCTACTCCTCCTCCTCTTCTCCCTACTCCTCCTCCTCTTCTTCCTCTCCCTACTCCTCCTCCTCCTCCTCTCTTCCTCCTTTCCTGCTATCCCTTCTCCTCCTCCTCATCTTCTTCCTCTCCTTCTCTCCCTACTACTCCTCCTCTTCTTCCTCTCCTCCTCCTCTCCCTACTCCTCCTCCTCTCCCTCCTCCTCCTCCTCCTCTCCTTACTCCTCTTCCTCTCCTCCTCTTTTCCCTCCTCTCCTCCTCTCCCTACTCTCCCCCCTACTCCTCCTCTCCCCCCTCCTCCTCTCCCTCCTCTTCCTCTTCCTCCTCCTCAGCTTTCAACCCCTTGAAAGAGGCAGGAAAACAGGGTTGGGTTTGAAGAATCCTTGATTCCTCCAGTCAGTCAGACGAACACTACCTCAGGCTGGTCTGGAGCCAACAGTGGCACACAACAGCCCTTACAGAAGCTCCTGTGATGGGTGTGAATCTGACCTTCACAGCATGGTGTGTTTGACATCCAGTTGATCCACTGTCTGGAAACACACAGCAACTACTACTAGCATTACTAACCCTAACCCTGTGGTTGAGATGTTGTTGCACTATGCTATGTGATTGTGTAGTTATAGCATTTTATTGTTATGTAGAGTATGTTATTTTGTTGCACTGCGCCTGGTAGCTGAGTTGTGTTTGCTTTGGTAAATCCAGACCATTTCCTGCCCCCTGAACTCTGCCCTTCTGACCCTTGATCTTCTGTACCTCTTATTAGCACTGTTAGCTCTGTTAGCTCTGTTAGCACTGTTAGCACTGTTAGCTCTGTTAGCACTGTTAGCTCTGTTAGCTCTGTTAGCACTGTTAGCACTGTTAGCTCTGTTAGCTCTGTTAGCGTGTCTGTGGGCACCTGCAGAGTGAATAACATGTACAGCTGAAGGAGGTGGTGACCTGTGGGTTGGTCTTGCACAGCTTGTCAGATATTGAAAAAAAAAACTGGATCCTGAACTGCACATCTCCAACAGTCACTTACACACAAGTTTAGACTCACACACACAGGATAGGAAAAAAGGACAAAAAAGGCTGGGATATTCTCAAGCACCTATCCTCCTCTCTCCCCGGTCTCTCTGTTTCTCTATCCTCCTCTCTCCCTCTGTCTCTCTGTTTCTCTCTCTATCCTCCTCTCTCCCCGGTCTCTCTGTTTCTCTATCCTCCTCTCTCCCTCTGTCTCTCTGTTTCTCTCTCTATCCTCCTCTCTCCCCGTCTCTCTGTTTCTCTCTCTCCCCATCTCTCTCACTCTCTTTAGACCCTGTGCTCTCTCTCCTCCTTCTGAAACCTCTTACCTCCTCTAAGCTACCTTCCTGGAAGAAAGGAGAGAGAGCTACCCAAGCGTTCCGTTCACCTGTGAACTTCCTGTTGATCGGGCTGATAGTCTGCAGTTGCAGGATACACTGTGGATTTGATTACATTTTCAAATTAAAAATGCATTTTTAAATCAATTGGGACACATCCCACCTGGAGGGGGGATGGGGATTATAGAAGGAGGAAGAGGAAGAAGGAATGAAGGTGAGGATGATGGAGGGATGAAGGAGGAAGGAGAGAGGGAGCCACACATCCAAGATCTCATGGGTAGATAGATCCACTCTGTAGATGTGTGTGTCATGGGCGGGGCTAGAGAGGGGCTTGCAGGTGCTTCAGCACCCCCAACAAAGACCAAAGCACCCCAATAGCACCCCCTAAAATATTGCTCATTTAGTAATAGTAAATTCATGCCCGGAGACTTGAGTGGGCATCGGGAGAATTCCCGGTGGGCCGTTTTGCCCGCTCATAAATTGGGCCAGCCGATCGCCTGCTTTCTTTTTGTTTGTTCACATGCCGAATTAAACGATATGTGTTAAGTTTGTTAAAGATCCTGTAAAGTGGAATTAAAAACAAGTTTCAAGTTCACCACACCACAGAATAATGTGTCATTAACGACCCATCCAAATTTGAAATCGTAAGAAAATCAGCAGTATTCTCTGTTCGAGACTGGGGGGGCGAGTCGCCTGAAGGAGCTGAAGCTCGGCGCCTCTCTCAAGTAAGCTACCTACGACCCAGATAATGGACACTATGTCAAGCCGAATAAAACTGTATAGAATTATACTGTAGCCTATTTGTTCAATGAGTGAAACATACGGATGCATATAAATGAAATATTCTGAGCTGTAACACATGAGTAAACATTTACAGCAGAGACAGCAGTCAGTGAGCTCTCCAACTACTTCTAGCACATTAACTACCATTTCACCAAAATACCATCATTCTACACCGAGTAGCCTAATATCAAGTTAGCGGTTTATATTAATCATAGCAGAGATACCTCTAGAAAAGTGATCTAGTATAATTATAACAAGCACACAGAACTGAGTGATGAACTGCTGGCGGCGGTGGATGGTCAAGGTGCGACCGGGGGACGAATGGCCGGGGGGGCGATGCTTGGTACGGCTCAGCACTACAACAGAGGCCGTGTGTTGGTGAACCCCGTCTGTCTCTGGTCCATGTTTAAACTGTCCGACATGAAATGGTCACTGGCGCAGAGACGGCTATTGGAGTTTATCCGAAGCTTTCCATGAGCGTTGCTCTTCACAACATCTATCCACCTATTTTTCCTTTCATTATCAACAGGGAACTTAAATGGCGTTGCAGCGCAGCTGGAGTTCTTGTGTCCAGGGAAGATGCAGTTGCAGGTGGTGGGAAACATCCTGAAGCTAGCTAGCTAGCTGATGTAAGCTACAATAACAGTACCGCAGGAGGAGCCATTCAGTGATCTGACGTAGATGGGGCGAAATGACATAGATAGGGCATTTTTTGGCTCCGCCCATTAAAACCTGATCTGAAAACGGAAGAGAAACTGTTCTTTGGTTTAACTCCACATTTCAGTGCGACAAAGTTTTAGCGCTTTGCACATGCTTTCAGGAACTCAATTCACACGTATATAATGGACTTAGAAGCAAAACATGGAATTTACTTTACAGGATCTTTAAAAAAGCGCATGATCAGACCGTGCATTAAAGTGCAGTTTACAGTTGTTGCCATGCTCTCTTTCTCAAACACAAGTGTGTGTACCAAGGTTGTTATCATGGACACAACCCTAAACAGTCAGTTATTGTTGTGGAGGGAGTTAGCAAGATAAAGCTGATGTGAAAATAATAAAATGGATGGGAAAAAGAGGCCAGGAGGAACTGAAAAAGCCAGGTAAAAAAAAGAAGATCTGTCACTTTATAAATCTAGGTTCCTGCAAGGGTTTGGAAAAATGTTTTCTCAAAAGCCCTGAATCTTCCAGGTAAAAATTTGGTTTGTAATTTCTGGAAAATATAACAATATGAGTCCAACGTAATGTTTATATTACATAAAGCTCCAAAAACAATTTTCCACTGAAATGTATGCAAAAAATCATCAAAAATCAAGTTGAAGTTCCAAATTCACCTCACATCAAAACCTTGACTAGGTCTTTGGTTCGGGTTAAGCCCCGAATGTTCAACGTATGGCTCGGCCCCTGGTGGGGATGGGCTGGTTTGGGCCATTACACTCCCAAGCTGAAAAGGGGTCCCACTCCAGCCCTGATAGTATTTCTATATAATATATATAATTGCGCAGCTCCCCCTGTCAATGATCCACCAGCCCCTCAGCACCTGCATTAGAAATGATTTGGCACCACCCCTGATGTGTGTGCACAGGGCATGTGTTTCATCAACAAGCTTGAACTTGGCTGAGCGGTTAGGGAATCGGGCTAGTAATAAGAAGGTTGCCGGTTCGATTCCCCGATGTGCAAAATGACATTGTGTCCTTGGGCAAGGCCCTTCACCCTACTTGCCTCGGGGAATATCCCTGTACTTACTGTAAGTCGCTTTAGATAAAAGCGTCTAATGTATATATTAAACATGGTGCCCCTATTTGGTGACAATATCATTCGATAACCAAGTTATTTCCTCTCCCAAACATATCCCACTCTTACACACACCTTCCACACATGCATGCACGCACACAGTTTCTAAGAAATCAGAGGCACAACTACAAGAGAAAATACTTGTCCAATCACAAGTGAACTAGCCCTCAGGCCCGTGAATAAACAAAGTTAACATGCAACATAAACAACAGCAACCAGGAAAGGATGGGAGAGGAGAGGAGAGGGGGGGAGGAGAGAAAAGGGGAGGGCATACTAGCTAGGCAGGATGTCAGGTGTTTAAAGAGCTTGTCACATGACAGCTCCTGTGTTGCTGAGACACTCAACTCTCCACCAGCCTCACCATGCCACTGATGCCAGTCCTACTGATCTGTTTTAGTGCAGTGGAGGAGTGTGTGTGATAGTTGGACTGAGGTCTACCTTCCCCTCTCTCTCCCTCTCCCTACCCCCCACTCTCAGCAGACTGGTTGCCTCTGGCAACAACAAGCAGCAATCACCTCTCTTCCTCCCCTCTCATTCTCTCCCCTCCTCCCTTTCATCCCTCCCTCCATCTCTTCACTCCTGACCATCTTCCAGTCCTTTCATCCCTCCTTCCCCTCCATCCCTCCTCCCTTCATCACTCCATCCATTCCTCCTTCCCTTCCTCCTTCCCATCTACATTGTGAGAGTGTGTGTGAGAGTGTGTGTGAGTGTGTGTGAGAGTGTGTGTGTGTGTGCGTTCCTTCTGTCTGCAGATGAACTAGGTTGGTTCTGGGCTTTGATGATATCCCCTGTCTCACAAACAGGCCCCATCACACCCCTGCCGTTAATCCACTGTGTGTGTGTGTGTGTGTGGTGTGTGGATGTACTTGTGAGTGTATGTTTGCCAATTTTTTAATACTGTTTATAGTTAATATAGTTTTTACAGGATCAAAGACAGATTCGAGAGACCGCAGATAGAGTGCGGCTTGTCTGGGTTGATGTGTGTGGAAACTGCAAGTGGCAGCTTGGATCTAAGACGGATTCAAGAGACCGCAGATAGAGTAAGGCTAGTCTGATTTGTTATATGTTTTAGATCGATTACTTTTATCACTTGTATTATTGTTTTTCATGATTTTATGTAAAGCACCTTGAGCTCCAATTCTTGTATGAAATGTGCTATATAAATAAAGTCTTACTTCCTTTTTGTATAGCGTGTGTTGCTACAAGGACCATTAAAGTAATAGCTCAGTACATCGTGAATCTCTTTGATGTAACTGAATGCATCTCTGTGAGACATACTGCTCTTTATGGAAATGAGTCGACACAGTAACCCTGACCCAGCCCTGTCACAGCCCTGACCCAGCCCTGACCCAGCCCTGTCACAGCCCTGTCACAGCCCTGACCCAGCCCTGTCACAGCCCTGACCCAGCCCTGTCACAGCCCTGTCACAGCCCTGACCCAGCCCTGTCACAGCCCTGACCCAGCCCTGACCCAGCCCTGACCCAGCCCTGTCACAGCCCTGTCACAGCCCTGTCACAGCCCTGACCCAGCCCTGTCACAGCCCTGTCACAGCCCTGTCACAGCCCTGACCCAGCCCTGTCACAGCCCTGACCCAGCCCTGTCACAGCCCTGACCCAGCCCTG
This sequence comes from Hypomesus nipponensis, assembly GCF_054491055.1. Taxonomy (NCBI): domain Eukaryota; kingdom Metazoa; phylum Chordata; class Actinopteri; order Osmeriformes; family Osmeridae; genus Hypomesus; species Hypomesus nipponensis. Next base: position 19,493,931 of record NC_140382.1, on the reverse strand, counting down.
ACCCAGCCCTGACCCAGCCCTGTCACAGCCCTGTCACAGCCCTGTCACAGCCCTGTCACAGCCCTGACCCAGCCCTGTCACAGCCCTGACCCAGCCCTGTCACAGCCCTGTCACAGCCCTGTCACAGCCCTGTCACAGCCCTGACCCAGCCCTGTCACAGCCCTGACCCAGCCCTGTCACAGCCCTGTCACAGCCCTGACCCAGCCCTGTCACAGCCCTGACCCAGCCCTGTCACAGCCCTGACTTACATTTTCAAACCAGTTTTGTTACTTTAGTTTTAATCTGTATTTGGTGGCATGATCCCTCCTCTCCACATACACACACTCAAGACTAGTGTGTGTGTGACCCAGACAGGATGACAAGGAAAACAGAGATAGAGAGAGATACATAGAGGGGAGAGAGGGCGGGTAGAAAAGGGGAGATGTATATACAAACTCTGAAGTAGTTTAAAAAAACTCTTTACAGAAGTTAAAGAACTGTGAACAATAGAATAACAAAACATGAAACTATCTCAGAGCAACAGGGACATTAAGATGAAAACAAACTCACCACACATCACAGCAGACAAACACACCCTCCAGCACACACACACACACTAATACACGCACACACTCAACACACTCTAATACACACACACTATAATACACACACAAACACTCTAATACACAGACACACACACACCACGCACAACCACCCCTGTAGAGAGGTCAGAGGTCAGTATACACACATACTGACCGGGTCGCAGGTCTTGTCCTTAACGTCGTGCATGGTCAGCCTGACCAGGGTCTCCATGGGAACGGGCAGCTGCAGGGGGCTGGCACCTCCCGTCAGGAACACAGCGTCTCTGTTGGCCTGGGGGGGTTAGGGTTAGAGCTGCAGCTTTATAGGCATGTGTGAAGCCTGATCTGAATATGATGCGATTTGGGAGAGAGAGAGAGAGAGAGAGAGAGAGAGAGAGAGAGAGAGAGAGAGGGAGGGAGGGAGGGAGGGAGGGAGGGAGGGAGAGAGAGAGAGAGAGAGAGAGAGAGGGAGGGAGGGAGGGAGGGAGGGAGGGAGGGAGGGAGGGAGAGAGAGAGAGAGAGAGAGAGAGAGAGAGAGAGAGAGAGAGAGAGAGAGGGAGGGAGGGAGGGAGGGAGGGAGGGAGAGAGAGAGAGAGAGAGAGAGAGAGAGAGAGAGAGAGGGAGGGAGGGAGAGAGAGAGAGAGAGAGAGAGAGAGAGGGAGGGAGGGAGGGAGAGAGTAGGGAGAGAAGGAGAGAGGGAGCGAGAGAGTAGGGAGAGAAGGAGAGAAAGACAGAGAGGGAGAGAGAGAAGGAGGGAGGGAGAGAGAGAGAGAGAGAGAGAGAGAGAGAGAGAGGGAGGAAGAGGGATAGTGTGAAAGAAAAGAGAGACCCACCCTCTCCTTGTTCCCCCCCCCCCCTCCACACACACACGGTATCACCTGATACAGCCCTACAGTCAGTTGTGGTATAAGCAGTGTTGCAGAGTAGGTCTGGGTTAGCTGTAGTGCAGTGTAGCGTAGAGTGTTCAAAGAAGCCTGTGTTTACATCAGAGACTTCCTGTTCCTGTGCCCCGCCCAGCTGGGCGTCTTAGGCATGCAGCCTTCTGGGAAGGCCAGGTGACGGGGTAGTAAGGGCTTCACATACACACACATAGTACACACATCCTGTACACACACACACACATACCGTACACACATAAACACTGCACATTCTCACACACGATGTACACACACACAAACAAATACACGTACAAACACATTTATGAATACATAAACAGATATACATTTTCACTCGCATACACACACGCAAAACAAAAGAGAAGCCATAGACACACAAACACACACACACCAGAACACACACACACAGCTTCAAACCTTGTGACAACATAACTAACAATTGATCCTGATATTTACAGACCTCCGAGCGGGAAGCTAATCTCATAGAGACAGCTTCTGTATAGACACACACACACACACACATCCTCCAGTACACACAACACAAATTCAGGCACGCAAACAGCATGTTGTATGCACACAGACAGAAACCCACATAAACACACACATGTACAAACACACACATGTACAAACACACACATGTACAAACACACACATGTACAAACACACACACACAGCTTACACCCCCTGTAGAGACACTCTCAACAGCCTTTTTTGACTTACTCACCTGCATCCCTGGCAGAGCAAACCACGGCAGAAACACAGACAACACTGCTCTCTCTGAGAGATACAGTCAGCCAGCCAGTAAGCCAGCCAGCCAGTATATGTCTGCGTTCTAGTAGAGAGCTTGTATAGAGAGCTGGGGGAATAGACAGTGATGCCCACCCCCACCCTCACTAAGCATGGGCCATTAGAGGGGTGGGGTGTTTGTGTGTGTGTGTGTGTGTGTGTGTAGGAGGGGTGTGTGTGTGTAGGAGGTGTGTGTGTGTGCAGGGTGCCACAAAGACAACTACCCTTCTCAAGTGACTACTTGCTAGAGTTGACCAATGAAACTCGGGAGCAGGCTTTGCACTCCACTGTGCTGGACTTAGAACAATAATTTCTACTCAAATTAATGCAATATTGCTTGTGCCCTCATATTAATTGTGCACAAATCAAAGCTAGCCTAGCCTAAGCCTGGGCAGAGCAGGCACCTTAATCCATTGAAGCATTATGAGGTAACTTGACTATTTTACGAATCGTCTGCTCGTAGTTCATTGTCCAGGATTCATTCCAGTCAGACATCGAATGAAAAACAGCTCTGGTGCATGGTCACCATGGTCGCTCCTCGTTAAACAGTGTCTGTCTGTCAGAGTAAACTAGCTAGCTATCAGCTAACATTAATATGAACCCCCCTACATCCAGCCCTGCTCACAGCCCAGTGAGTTCATCATGGCATTATCATTAGCAGGGTTAGCATTATGCTAATGTAGTTTCACACGAGACGTTTGTTATGTCGTGTGACGCACCAAAGACAGACAGCCTGTCTCCAACAAACCCAGCACCAGCTGTTAGGGTGTGTGTCTGTCCAGCAGACCCAGTCACAGCTGTTGAGACCAGGCCTCTTGGAGGGTGGCAGCCGGTCTGTCTGTGAAATGTTCTCTGACACACACACGCCTCCTCTCACACACACACATACTTCCTTACACACATACACACAGCCTGCTACACACAGGGTCAGTCTGGACAGATAAAGAAAGAGAAAAATAAAAAGAAAGAAAGAAAGAAAGAGAGAGAGAGAGAGAGAGAGAGAGAGAGAGAGAGAGAGAGAGAGAGAGAGAGAGAGAGAGAGAGAGAGAGAGAGAGAGAGAAAGAAAGAAAGAAAGAAAGAAAGAAAGAAAGAAAGAAAGAAAGAAAGAAAAAAAGAAAGAAAGAGAGAGTTGCTATCTGGCACCAAAACTGAGATTATGAATTGGCTAAATATCTTTATACTGTCAAAGATATAAAACAGAGACAGATCCTGACCAAGTACAGGATCAGTGACCACAGTCAAGCCATTGAAAAAGGCAGACACAAAAAAACCTGGTTACCAAAAGAATCCAGAGTATGTGGTCACTGTACAACAGGTGAGGTAGAGACAGAGATGCACTTTCTACTACGCTGCCAACATTACAGAAATACCAGGCAGCTTTCCTTTAATACATTTGAAACCGTCATACCATTGTTCACCACACTGTCTGATGATGAAAAGATGAAAGTGCTCTTAGGGGAGGGACACAGCCTCCCTATCTGGACGATTTCTTAAAGAGTCCCATGAAATGAGCGAAAACCTGAGTGTACTGTGACCAACCCTAAAATGTTGCCTTCTATTTATTATATGTATTTGGGGTTTGGGTTTTGTTGTCACTGTGTCTTACAAATTATTATTTTCTGTTCTTACTATTATGACTGGTATTATTGCTGAATAGTTGCGCTAACTGTGATATATTTGTTGGCACTTTTTGTTCATCTGAGTGTTTTGTTATTGCCACATATTCCACACAATACTGGCTGTCGTTCCCTATGTTGTTTTTGACTGGTATTGTTGATGTATGGTTATCTGTTGTTGTGCCTCTAGCTTTGGTAATATGGTTGTAGTGACTGTCATGCTAATAAAGCTGAATTAAATTGAATTGAATTAGGAGAGAGAGAGAGAGAGAGAGAGAGAGAGAGAGAGAGAGAGAGAGAGAGAGAGAGAGAGAGAGAGAGAAAGAAAGAAAGTCACAACTTTACAAGTTCAGTTCTGAGTGTCTAACTTAGGCAGCAACATTATTATTTCTTATATGCACTGTCCTGTGAGTGCAGCATGTACAGTATATATACAGGCTGGTCATGTATGCAGGCAGCATGTACAGTATATACACACACGTCAGGTTTACATACCCTGTGTTTACAAAAGCAGTACATGCTGTTCCCAGATCCACCTTCAGAACCAGCCCCTGCTCCGCAATGAAACCACAGCTACACTGGCGAGTGTGTGTGTGTGTGTGTGTGTCCTGAGCTGAGCCAGCATACAGTCTCCCGCCACATCCTGTGCAAGCACACACACACACACACACACACACACACACACACACACACACACACACACACACACACACACACACACACACACAGGGGAACCCTCTTGACTAGACAGCACAGGAGAGTGGAGTGCTGACTCAGATGAACCAGCTCAGAGAAAGTCCTACTGGTCAGGAGAGAAAAGGTAGAGAGAGGTAGGGAGAGAGCAGGGAGAGAGAGGTAGGGAGAGAGGTAGGAATAGAGGTAGATTTGGAAAGTAAAGAAGATGAGAAAGACTGCTGAGGAGAATGTGCTGGAGTTAATTAGAGTGACAGGGAGAAAGAGAGAGTGACAGGGAGAAAGAGAGAGTGACAGGGAGAAAGAGAGAGTGACAGGGAGAAAGAGAGAGGAAGAGAAAGACATTAGGTTTACTCTGATTTGTGATTTCCTATGACAAATCAGAGTAAACCAAATTGTTCAACAAACCACAAAGGCCTATCTGGAACATTGGAACAACCAAACCATACGACAAAACAAACTAAGTTGCTATCGGGCCCTAAATAGAAATTATGAATTGGCTAAATATCTTTATACTGTCAAAGATATAAAACAGAGACAGATCCTGACCAAGTACAGGATCAGTGACCACAGTCTAGCCACTGAAAAAGGCAGACACAAAAAAACCTGGTTACCAAAAGAATCCAGAGTATGTGGTCACTGCACGACAGGTGAGGTAGAGACAGAGATGCACTTTCTACTAGACTGTCAACGGTACAGAAATACCAGACAGCTTTCCTTTAATACATTTGAAACCGTCATACCATCGTTCACCACACTGTCTGATGATGAAAAGATGAAAGTACTTTTAGGGGAGGGACACAGCCCCCCTATCTGGAACGATTTCTTAAAGAGTCCCATGAAATGAGCAAAAACCTGAGGGTACCGTGTGTCCATTTCACGGTAGCTATTCACTTTGGTTGTTTTTGTTTTGATTTGGGGTTTTGTTGTCACTGTGTTTTACAACTTGTTGTTTTCTGTTCCTGACGCGTTGTTGCCACATGTTCCGGACAATTCTGGCTGTCCTTCCCGTGGTTGTCTGTTGTTGTGCCTCTAGCTTTGGCAATACGGTTGTAATGACTGTCATGCTAATAAAGCTAAATTGAGTTGAATTGAGTTGAGAGAGAGAGAGAGAGAGAGAGAGGGATAGTGTGTGTGTGTGTGCGTGCTGTCACACCACAACTGTCAGAGAACAGATGGGGTAGACAGAGAGAAAGAGAGACCGAGAAAGAGAGATAGTTAGTGAGAGAGACAGACAGGTACCTGTGCTGAGGGTCCTGGGTCCAGAGGAGGTAGATGAGGTTCTGCTGCCTGGGGTTCATGAAGCACTGGGCTTCCTGTCTCTACCTATCTGAGCCAATCAGGTCCCTGCATGCTGGGGGGGGGGGGGAAGGAGGAGGAAAGAGGTTTTACAGGCCACACTACGACACAGTCTGTCTGGTGACAGCCCAAAGCCCTGCCCCCTTCAGCAGCTCATCAATCACACGGTTTAATCACTCCGTTCCATCCCTCGCTTCCTATGACAGGAAGAAGAACCCTTCCTCTCTCTCTCTCTCTCTCTCTCTCTCTCTCTCTCTCTCTCTCTCTCTCTCTCTCTCTCTCTCTCTCTCTCCCGTCAGTCTCTTTCTCTCTCCCCACACTCTTTCCCCACACACTCTCTCCCCCTCTATCTCCCCACTTTCTCTCTCTCTCCCCACACTCTCTTCCCCTCTCTCCACTCTCTCTCCCCACACTCTCTCTCTCTCTCCCCTCTCTCTCTCTCCCCTCTCCTGAGAGGAAACTGACACTTCCTGTCTCCATGGGTAACCACGGACACTCGGACGCACCAGTTGCCCCGGAGACAAGGATGTCAACAAGGAGCCGATGAGAAGGATGGTCTCCGTGGAAACGTCATAGAAACGCTGTACACAGAAACCAGTGTGGGAGGAGAGACATGAAGTAAAACAGGAACACGTGATCACTGGTGTTTGTTAAGGGAAAAGACTCTGGAACAACAAATAATATGCCTGAAACTGGCTATGACAATGGCTCTCAGAGGACACACGCGTGGATGCATGCATACACACATACACATACACACTCACACACACATATACACACACACACATATACACACACACTCACGCTTGTTTACATGAGTCTGTTCTGGGTGTGTAAACACCAGGTATCAGGTACTGCATCACCAAGGCTACTGCATCACCAGGGCGACTGCATCACCAGAGCAACTCCATCGTCAAGGTGACCGTGCTGAGCTGCTGTCTTGTTTGCCAACAAACACACACCCTCATGTTCTGTCTAGACAGGCAGACAGCCTGTTTTAGAGATTGTAATATTGCAGTTCTATCCCAGAGAGGGGACCATTCCTGGGGAAGTAGTGAGGTGTGCTTGCTGCCACTGCAGCTGGAGCGGTTTGGACTGTATCACCTCCAAACCTGTTTAAACTCTTATCAAAGTCCACACATTTGGAAAAACACAAGAGTCTTCATTACGGCTGGGCGATATGGGTAAAAAATTATTGTTATAGATATTTATATTTAGATTCAATAATGATAATTAATACGATAGACCACAGATCTGTAGTAGTAGCAAAATAATTATCTTCCTCAACTTTTTCCCTATACTCCGCATAAAGTTTAGGCAGATCAGTGTGAGAGAAATGTTTGCGGCCTGGGAGCACGTAGCCTACCTGGGGTCAAGTAACTGCAGCTTTTTAAAACCTTGCTTTTTAGCAATAGCCTACCTATCAACACCTTGGCGCAAACTCACACTTTCTGCATGTTCCAACGAGTGATTTTGCTTCAGGTGGTAAAAAAGGTTTCTTCTAAGCTAATTTTATAATTGGACCAATACGCTGTTCTTATTGGTCTAGAGACGTTCTAAGAAGTCCGCAAAACCGTTTCCAGACCTCTCCAGAGGTCCGCAAACGATTTACAGACCTAGCAAGCGGTTGCTTTGGAGATGTTGACAACATGGCGTCTGCTCCAGATTCGTCGTGTTTGATTTGGGACTTTCCTACGTGTTGTTGTATTATATAAACAAACTAATATGAACTTTTTGACAGATCTACAAACAGCAAATGTTTACTCCTCGAAAGGTCTGCAAACGCCTTTGAATATTGAGATTTGTTAAAACGTTTGTTAACCGAGACCGTAGGTCGAGGTTTACAAACAAATCGTTTTAACAAATCGAGGCGACAAAACGTTTGCTGACCTGTCGAAGAGTAAACATTTGGTTTCTTATATACTATAACAATACGTGGGAAGATTCCAATCAAACACGTCGAATCTGGAGCAGACGCCATGTTGTCAGAGCAATCAGCTGCACTTGCACTGGTGATGTCACTACATCTCCAAGGCAACATATCAACAACTGAACCGAACAACTCTTTGGTTGGTTAAAAACGTTTATTTACCTCTGCGAACATTCGGGAGGTCAATAAACGGATTTATTGAATTTTGAGAACGTCTCTGGACCAATAGGAACAGCATATTAGTCAAATTATTACACTAGTCTATAAGAAACACCTTTGTAAGCAGAGATTTGTTAAAACGTTTGTTAACCGAGGCGTAGGTTGAGGTCGACAAGAAGTCCACATTTGCAGTTTGTCGTATTACCAAACTTGGTAGCTACCTGTTTGTTTACTACACCAATTTGCACCGAACATTACTCTGCTCTTTGTCGGGTTTCAAAAAGCCAAACAACTTCCAAATAACTGAAGAAGACGAACCCTTTTTATCAATAATTTCTTCATTGGAAGTTGCTCCCTCGCCATGGTTATCGCTGCCACTGTTTTCGGCAATAAGACTAATTTTCCGCCGTTAACATTAGCTACTCCACTCGAGGTGCTCAGTATATTTTAGTGAGCGTAGGCTACCATTTCTCCACAACTTCCTGCTTCATCACAGAAATTAAATGGACTGCTGTTCCTAATTATTCTCTATCGACATTATCGATATTATTGAAAATGAATTAATGTTACGATATCTTTATTGAGGAAAGTCATTTTTTAGATTATACAGTTATACTAGCTCTTTTGGGCTTGAACACACACACTCACACACACACACACACACACTCAGTGTAGTTACTGGCAACAATACATTCCCAAAATAGACTTTTCTCATCTCAGACTTATAAAGTATAGATGAACCATCCAGCACATAGAAGACTGCTCTGTCAGGGGAGGCAATGGGTGTGTGTGTGTGTGTGTGAGTGTGTGAGGGGGGAGAGGCGGGGGGGAGAGATTGGGGAGCCAGCTGTTCAGCCTCTATCAGCACCTATGTCACCTCACCTCCAGGGACTACTGAGGAGAGGGTCTGTGCGTGTGAGTGTGTGGGTCCTTTATGTGTGTTTGTGCAGCACCTGGGCAGGTGGGTATTTATAACTGATATCCTCCAGCGTCCTAAATATGGAAATCATCCTGGAGAGGCAGCAGGCGAGGGATGCAGACTGGAGATGAGTGTGTGTATCTGTGTATGTATCCGTGAGTGTGTATTCGTGTGTGTGTGTGTGTGTGTATCTGTGTTTGTGCCAAGCCCCAAAGGGGATGACTGAGGGAAATGAGGTGTGCCCGCACCCCCTCTTCCTGACCATACTGTCTATCCCTCCCCTCCTTCCTTGGTTCTTCCGAAATATCCAGCACATCTCTTCCATCTATCACACACCTCCATGGGGGGGCAAAGACAGGGTGAGGGAGGGAGGGTAATGGATTGGGGGGTTAGAGAGAGGCTGGATGGGGGTAATTTTTCTAAGTTGACAAAGCTAATGAATGTACTGGGACTTAGGAAGGAGGAGGAGGGTGGATGCTACACACACACACTGCATGGTAATAACATCACCAGAGTCCTGTATCTGTGCCTCTAAAGTGTTCAGACGGAGTGTGCTCACGCCCCTGCTGCCTGGAGGAGGGAAAACACACAACAATCTGTCTGTGGACACGAGTATGTGTCCATACACTCAAAAGACTCATAAACTGGGCCTGAGAGAGAGATTGTGTGTGTATGTGTCAGGTTGTGAGAGTGTGTGTGTATATGATGCCACTATAAACTCACTTAAACTAGTTTCACGCCTGGAAGTATGTTTGCAGTTCCGTGAATGGTGCAGTGCACAAACAGGTAGGTGTGTGTGTGTGTGTGAAAACATACAGATGTCTGTTTGCTTGTCCAGAGGTGTTTGTGTGCGTGTGTCTGTGTTAAAAGGTATTTTGTGTTCTTTCGGTACTGGATGAAGTGCTGTTGCTGCATCAGCTGATAAACACAACCGTGACTGAACACAGAAATAATGTTAGAACTAGAGAGGGTACAATTTATGGGGAAATTGTAGGGTGTGCTTGCTTACGTTGCTTGCACATTACATTTTACAACTGATATATCTGTATATTTTATATAAAAATGTATAGCCTACTTATTATTTATAAAGATTACATAGATTTAAAAGCATATTTTTTTCTGCTCATTTACAACTCAAAATACTAGAGTGAAGAGTAGAATGAGATAGTTGTCTTCTCATTTCCAGTGCAAGAGGGAATGGTGATCAGCAACCTCATAGTTGGATCAAAACGAATACATGTGGCAGACCGGTGTAAAAATTGACCTAATCTCTTTGATTTAAACGTCATTGTAAGATTTTACCTTCTCGTGATATTGTCAGGCATTTAGCCTACTCATATTGCATTTATTCATTATGAACCCCCAATTTTCAATAAACCCCCGTTGAAGATTATTTTAACAACGACGTTACCAGCAGTAGCTATGTCAGATGGAATCGTGATTCAAACAGTAGAATACCATCTGCTAACTGAAAATATGCCCCCAAAAACGTAAATAAGCTTAAATCCCTCATTCATAAAAATGTCAGTAGTAGCGATCATTGTCAGTAACAAGGCAAAATGCAATATATCCCTGCTGTGTGGAGAAGCTGCCCCGGTAAATTGTAGGCTACAACTACTTCTAGACCGTCTTGGTAGCGATTGCGTTGGTTGAATTCGATTTAACGTTACTTCCGTTGTACGGTCTAGGCTGAAATGAATTATGTTCATGAACCGATTGGAGTTTAGGCTGTGGCAATGGAGTTCAGGTTAGTAGTCACTAGTTAGATAGTTTCACCTATTGAAAGACTTTTGATTTAAGTAAGGGTAGTGCCGAATATGTGCCGCCGTTTGACTTCCTAAGTAGACTACTGTAAACAGCAGTGGAGATGTTTTTTTTAGCTACTAGACTATAATGCTACAGTAGCTACAGTGTTGCATGAGCTACACTGGTTTGATACCACAAGTAATGATAATTTCACCAACAAATCGTTTACTTGTATTCTAATGTCATAATAAATCCTACAACGAAAATGTAATTGTGAGGAATGTTTATTTTAACGATTGAAAACAGATGCATCATAGACCGCTGTAGTATGTGTTGCCCGGGCAACAGAGGCTAATATCATGATGCTAATGCTTCAGTGAAATAGTACACTATTGTTTCCGAAAGTAGATATAACTACTTCCTTATATCAGCTTATATTGTACATTACACTTCACAATTGTGTTTCATATTACAAAGTAAAATGAGTAAATAGTTATCACCCTGGCCTATTTACTTGTGGCGTTTCTGCAGCTCCCTTGCAGTAAAGCAGTTAGCCTAGCTATCTCCCAGAAACGAGCTGCTAAACTAATGTTCTGCTAGAGGTAGTCACGCGATATTTTGTGACGTCAGTAGCGTCAGTGACTGTGGCTAGCAAGTTAGCCACCGTTAGCTTCACTTTTGCCACAAAAACGTATTTAAAACCTAAACTGTGCAACGGAACATAAATCCCAATATAACCAACGCAATTGCGACCAAGACGAACCTTTTGACATTGATGTTGTCTATGTAGTCCAAATATTGACTGAGCCTTAGGGGCGCGAAAATAAACAATAATAAATAATAATAATATATATGTGAGATAACAATGGTTTGTGCTCGCCGAAGGCAAGCACACCCCAACTAGCACTCCTCCGTCTCCTACTGGGTTTCTGCATGACACTACATGTATGACACTACATGTTCGACACTACATGTATGACACTACATGTTCGACACTACATGTTCGACACTACATGTATGACACTACATGTTCGACACTACATGTATGACACTACATGTATGACACTACATGTACGACACTACATGTTCGACACTACATGTATGACACTACATGTATGACACTACATGTACGACACTACATGTTCGACACTACATGTATGACACTACATGTATGACACTACATGTTCGACACTACATGTATGACACTTCATGTATGACACTACATGTTCGACACTACATGTATGACACTACATGTTCGACACTACATGTATGACACTACATGTATGACACTACATGTACGACACTACATGTACGACACTACATGTACGACACTACATGTACGACACTACATGTACGACACTACATGTACGACACTACATGTGTGTTGAAAAGCATCTGCTAAAAGAATCAACGGTAAAAGTGCATCTGAGCTGCTGCATCATTCAGGTTAAGCACGTTGAGAATAGCAGTGTCTAGGTTGGTATTACGTAGTGTTCCTGGTGAGAGTCTTTAACCTTTCACCTTTCAGGGGAGGTGAGGGGTCAGGGTTGGGGACGGACATTTAATTGCGTTGTTAGAAGAAAATAAATTAAATATTGTTAAATGTCAGTGTTGGATATTTGGAAAGGAGGGAGGAGAGGATTAAGTGCGGGGGAAAAGAGAGAAGGGAAGAGTAGATGAGGTGAGGAGGGAGGAGAGGATGAGGGGAGGAGGGAGGAGAGGATGAGGGGAGGAGGGGAGCAGAGAAAGGAGTAGATGAGGTGAGGAGGGAGGAGAGGATGAGGGGAGGGGGGAGGAGAGAAAGGAGTAGATGAGGTGAGGAGGGAGGAGAGGATGAGGGGAGGGGGGAAGAGAGAAAGGAGTAGATGAGGTGAGGAGGGAGGAGAGGATGAGGGGAGGGGGGGGGAGAGAAAGGAGTAGATGAGGTGAGGAGGGAGGAGAGGATGAGGTGAGGGGGGGGGGAGAGAAAGGAGTAGATGAGGTGAGAAGTCTAGAGTATAGTCAGAGAACAATAGAGTATAGTAGAGTCTTTTTTATCAACCTTTTGAAGAAAAAAAAAAACTTTTCAAAATATTAACTTTTTCAACCTTTCAAAACTTTTGTTTAGAAGCTTTTTTTGTAAATATTTAGAAACTTTTTTCCCCCAACTAAGTTTTTTCAACCTTCCAGCCCCCCCAAAAAATATATATGAAACCTTTGGAACACACACACACTTCCCTGTTTATAGGCCATTATCAACAGCCAGGGTGCTCCACATATATCCTCCCCCTTGCCTTAGAAGATGATTGGTTCCTCGCCAAACATTTGTATTCCTCTTAAAAATGCCAACTGCAAATTTGGCCTCCACCTTTGTGAACCCAACAAGTTATAATAGTCTCCCTTGACAGGATTCGGAAAAAAATTCCATAATTCAAGAAAAGCTAAAAGATTTCAAACAGAAAAGTAGAGTCATTTGAAAAATAAACACAACAGGGTTCTTTAAGGATCATTTATCAAGTTTGAATTTAAAAGTTACCAACAGCCTTCTACAATTCATTCTTTTTCATCCTCTTTGAGTATTGATTTCCTATCAAGCTAAACACATTACCTCGAAAATCTTCACTCAAGGATTTAGCACATGTTAGGGTGTAGCTCAAATAAATGTTATTTAATCAATATGGAAATATAGTGCTGTGATAAAAGTGTGGTGGTCTCACATACACAGGAGTCTAAATCATTGTTCCATTTGCTGTGTTCATCAATATTTTCTGCCGATGGCGATACTGCCCTTTCCAAGTGTGTGAATCAAGTGTATAGTGAGTCTGACAGTGTGTGTGTCTGTGTGTGTGTTTGTGCACAGTACCATTAACGTGTGTGTTACTCTGTGAGAGTAAAAATTCTGCTGCTGCATGAATACACACACTCCATTAAACACACACACACTCATTTTCATACACACACACTCTCACATACACACTTGTGCATGCAAGAGGCTTGATAAGCCTCTGGAGTGATTGAATGGCAGACTTGGAAAGTGCATTCACACACACACACACACACACACACACACACACACAGACACTCAGAGCCAGAGAGAGTGGGTCCTTTGCTTGAGGGCGGCAAGGTGACTGATGCACGGAGGCTATTTAAAGAAAGGTCTTTCTACCTGACAATCAATCACTCAGCACACAGACCTCACTCAGCACAGACCTCACTCAGCACATAGACCTCACTCAGCACACAGGCCTCCTTCAGCACAGACCTCACTCAGCACAGACCTCACTCAGCACAGACCTCACTCAGCACACAGACCTCACTCAGCACAGACCTCACTCAGCGCACAGACCTCACTCAGCACAGACCTCACTCAGCACATAGACCTCACTCAGCACAGACCTCACTCAGCACACAGACCTCACTCAGCACACAGACCTCACTCAGCACAGACCTCACTCAGCACAGACCTCACTCAGCACAGACCTCACTCAGCACACAGACCTCACTCAGCACAGACCTCACTCAGCACAGACCTCACTCAGCACAGACCTCACTCAGCACACAGACCTCACTCAGCACAGACCTCACTCAGCACAGACCTCACTCAGCACACAGACCTCACTCAGCACAGACCTCACTCAGCACAGACCTCACTCAGCACACAGACCTCACTCAGCACACAGACCTCACTCAGCACAGACCTCACTCAGCACAGACCTCACTCAGCACAGACCTCACTCAGCACAGACCTTACTCAGCACAGACCTCACTCAGCACCGACCTCACTCAGCACACAGGCCTCAGACTCAAACTAGCTACTCCCATGCGCGCAGATGGCACTGGGGACGGGGGGGACATGTCCCCCCCAGATTCCTAGCGACCCCGATCCGTCCCCACCACTCTCCCTACGTAAGGCGACAAGAATCAGTTATAACTGCACAGCTGATAAGGCAATGTTAGCGTGTGTAACGTTGGCCACACAAAAGTACTAGAACACTTGAAAAGAAAAAGTATATTATGCTTATTTTAAAGTATTTTTGGAGCCGGCGTTTGTGCTTTTAGGCTTGGCGTCTTCCTGGTTGTCATGGAGGTGACGTTAGTAGGCCCGTTCTTTTGGCTGCTTAAAATTGTATTGTTTGGCTCGCTCCTTTTCATTAAGTGCTCGAATTACGTGGTAGCCAGAGGGAGCCGAGCTCCCATAGAGTGAGGACTGGCTCCCATGAAAGCAACAAAGTCAAAAATCTGAGGGGGTCTCTCATATCTAAGGTGTCTGCCGTATGTTGCATTGTTATTTTGATCTTAAACAACGCTCATTACCCATCCCTGTGCGCTGCGGTCTATTACCATTAAAGACGTTAAATTAAATTATAGGCTACTACGGGACGTACTAGATGCAGATTTAGAATCAGAAAATATGGCACTAGCAACAGCTAGTTCTAGCCAGGCGACTAGCTCTACCGAGGCAGAGGACGTGAACAAGAATTTATGAAGGTAAATATTGCTGGTCTGTTTCAAATGAGTTACGTTATATTTCATTTTTAAATTGAGAATGTCTTCTTTGTTTTGCGAAATTGAAATGAAATATGGACTATTGCTATACTATATATCAATAATATGTTACATGCATGCAAACTCCTCACCTAATGCCTAAACCTCACAGCCAATCAGGGGCTGGTTAAAATAACATGATATTGTTTAGAAGAGCACAGATTCTACACTGATCTAGCCTCTTAATTTTGCTCTCAAAGTGCACTAGATTGATTTGTTTAACTTTACATTTTAAGAAAAAAAATTCCGGGGGAGCATGCCCCCGGACCCCCCTACAGGGTCGGGGGATTGCAGTATCGTTCTCATTTTGTTACCTCAGTATTGCACTTCAGTAGGCCTATATATACTGAAGCTGCAATAAACATTGCATATATGTACATATATATTACACAAAATAACAAATGGAGTTGGAATCATTTGCTGACAGCTTGGTCCCCCCCAGTTCAAAACTTCCATCTGCGCCCCTGGCTACTCCTCTGAGGAGTGGGGGGGACAACACTGACTGCTCAAAAAATATATTCATAAAAACACATGAATAACTAACCCTATGAATATGTTTACGTGAAAAAAAATCTGAGGACAGCTGTATGTCTCAACCAGGAGAGCAGGAGAGGAGGAGAGCAGGAGAAGAGGAGAGGGAGAGGAGGAGAGTAGGAGAAGAGGAGAGGGAGAGGAGATCTAGAGAGGAGAAAAGAGGGAGAGCTGTACATGGACAGGAACCCCACTCAGCACATTTTGTTCATTTGCATTTCAATGGAAAACAATATCCTGCACTTCAGTATGCAGGACAACTGAAGGCAGAGAGAGATGATGCTGGACTGTGCAAGATCTGGGAGGGGAGATTGTTCTGGATTGAACAAGCTGTTCAAATATTACGACCCGAGCAGAACAGCACTGCTGTCAGGAAGGCTGGTGAACTGAGAGGGAAGGTTTGGTTGGTTCGGATTGGCAGAGCGAGGTGATCTCCACCTCGCTGAGGCTGGAAGGGCCCTGCAGGGCCACTCAGATGTATGAGAACATCCCATAACTAACCCATCACATCCTTTACAGTCCATCTTGTTTCTGATCACTACAGAGTGGAGGAACGCTCTGCTTCCTGACGATGGAAGCAGAAGGAGAGAGATAAACCTTGGGGGAAGGAGGGAGAGAGGGGAGAAGGAGACAGAGAAAGACAATTTGCCTTATATTTATTAAATGTATTGTCCATTTCACTGTGTTCTATTCACTTTAGTTATTTTTGTTTTGATCTAGTTCTGATTTAATTTTGATTTAGTTTAGATTTTGTTGTCACTGTGTCTTCCATATGATTATTTTCTGTTCTTAACACTTATGACTGGAATTATAACTGTGTCGTTGTGCTGACTGTGATGTATTTGTTGGCACTTTTTGTTCACCTGAGCATTTAGTTTTTGCCACATATTTCAAACAATACTGTCTGTCGTTCCTTATGTGGTTTTTGACTGGTATTGTTGACTTATGGCGGGAGTCAGGTGGCTAAACGGTTAGAGAATTGGGCAAGTAATCAGAAGGTTACCGGTTCGATTCCAAGCTGTGCAAAAT
Organism: Hypomesus nipponensis; assembly: GCF_054491055.1. Lineage (NCBI taxonomy): Eukaryota > Metazoa > Chordata > Actinopteri > Osmeriformes > Osmeridae > Hypomesus > Hypomesus nipponensis. The sequence goes on along the minus strand of NC_140382.1, from coordinate 19,477,242 downwards.
GACGTTGTGTCCTTGGGTAAAGCACTTCACCCTACTTGCCTCGGGGGGAATGTCCCTGTACTTACTGTAGGTCGCTCTGGATGAGAGCGTCTGCTTAATGACTAAATGTAAATGTATGGTTATCTGTTGTCCCCAACTTACTGTTACTGTTATTTTGCCATATTATTATTGTTAGACTCCTTGTAAAATGTTATGATATATATATTAAAATGTCCATTCAATATGGACTGCTTTGGCAATACTGCTCAACTCGAACTGTCATGCTAATAAAGCATTCTGAACTGAGAGTGAGAGAGAGAGAGAGGGTGAGAGAGAGAGAGAGAGAGAGAGAGAGAGAGAGAGAGAGAGAGAGATGATGGTGAGACAGAGGAGGGGTGAGGGAAAGCACGCTCCACTCCTCCAGTGCTCAGTGTAACCCTAACCCTCTAACTCCTAAAGTGGTCACCCTAATCCTAGTGTCTCCCCTGAAGTGGTTCAAGTCTTCCCTCAAAACAAAAAAAAAGAAGAAAGAAAGGTCTGGAGATTACGTAAACTCAAGCCTTTTCAGGGGAAAGAAGCAGATAGAAGCAGTTAGAACCAAAGTTAGGGTTATTATATCAGCTTCTGCCAGAATTGTGTCTTCAAGACATCCTTAATTTCCCACTAGTAAACATGTCTCAATTCTATTGTTCACAATGGGACAGGAGAGAAGGGTCCACAGCAGTATAGTCTCTGGTCTCGAAGTCAGTGGTATGGAAGGCCGTCTTTATCATAAGCTCCCAGAGGTCTACACACGGTCAAAGTTACCTGTTTCAAAACAGCACACACCCACTCAAAACTCCATAAACAAGTGGAGATTTACAGGAAGTGAAAATTCCACAATTGGATGCCAACATTGAGTTGTTGATTGGCATAAATGCTGCAAAGCTTATGGAGCCTTAGAAGGTAATAAACAGTAGAGGTAATGGACCATATGCTGTTCAAATGCCTTTAGGATGGGTCTTCAATGGGCTCATGCAAGAATTGACTTGTCAAATGGAAGGAAGCCACTCCTGTACCGCAAATCGTTCATCTGTGGCATACTTGAACGACTTGTTGGTAAAACGGTATTACCATGATTTCCCGGAACTGGCAGCTGATGAAAAATCAGAGATTTTGGTTGAAGACAAACAGTTTATGTCGGTAATGGAAAGGGACATACAGAAGTGGTGCCATGTGATGAGTTGGAAACACAAAGTGTAAAGAAGTGGTGCATTCCACATCATTTAACCCTCCCTTAACCCTGCTGTCCTCTAGAACTACAGACCGGTATCACTGCTACCCTTCTTTTCTAAAACAATTGAACGTGCTGTATCTAACCAACTGTCTAACTTTCTCTCTCAGAACAACCTGCTTGACCCCAAACAATCGGGCTTCAAGACCGGCCACTCCACAGAGACTGCCCTCCTTTCAGTCACCACTGCCCTCCAGTCTGCCAGAGCGGCTTCGAGGTCATCCGTCATCATTCTGCTGGACCTTTCTGCAGCGTTTGACACGGTTAACCACCAGATCCTGCTCTACAGACTTTCTGAGATGGGCATCACTGGCACTGCACTCCAGTGGATCTCATCCTACCTCTCGGGAAGATCCTACCAGGTCTCCTGGGGAGGCAAACTGTCTGACCCTCACCAGCTCTCCACCGGTGTCCCACAGGGCTCCGTCCTTGGACCCCTCCTCTTCTCTCTGTACACCACCTCACTTGGACCAATCATCACCTCCCATGGCTTCTCCTACCACTGCTACGCCGACGACACCCAGCTGTACCTGTCGTTCCCCCCGACCGATCCGGGGATCTCAACTAGGATTGAAGCCTGCCTCGCTGACATCTCCGCCTGGATGACCGAGCACCACCTCCAGCTAAACCTCGCCAAAACTGAACTTCTCATCATCCCGGCTAAACCCTCCATCTCCCACGGTATGTCAATCACCCTGGGATCTGCGACGGTGACCCCCTCATCCTCTGCCAGGAACCTCGGGGTTACCATGGATGACGAGCTCTCCCTCACGGGCCACATCGCCGCAGTCTCCCGGTCTTGTAGATTTACCCTCTACAACATCCGGAAGATCAGGAGATACCTGTCTGAGCACTCCACCCAGCTGCTAGTCCAAGCACTGGTCCTCTCCAAGTTGGACTACTGCAACTCATTGCTCGCTGGTCTCCCAGCATGTGCAACCCGCCCTCTTCAGAGGATTCAGAACGCGGCGGCCCGCCTGGTCTACAATCTACCCAGACGCTCCCATGTTACCCCGCTCCTCATCTCTCTCCACTGGCTACCCATCAACGCCCGTATCAGATTCAAGACCCTGGTACTGACCTTCCGAGCAGTGAACGGGACTGCACCCGTCTACATCAAGTCTCTCCTGCAACCTTACACCCCCACCCGTCACCTACAGTCTTCTTCAGACAACCGCCTGGTGGTCCAACCGCTCAAGACTGCCCGGTCCCAACACAAGCTCTTCTCCTGCCTGGCCCCCCAATGGTGGAACCAGCTCCCCACCTCCATCAAGTCACATCAAAGAGCTCAGTGTAGACCAGGGATGCTAGAGTTACGGCCCGCGGGCCGGACCCGGCCGACTGTACCTCTCATCTGGCCCTCGGGTGATATGGGTAGAATTAATTTTTTAATTGTATTTTTATCTAATTTGTAAAAAAAAAAAATATATATGGTGGAATCTGTCGACTGTACATCACATCTGACCCGCAGGTGATAAATGTTTTTTTAAATGTTAAATGTTATTTAAATTTTCGGTGGAATCCATTAGTTGGTCTGTTGCTGCTTACCGCCTCAGCTGAAGCAGCGCCAGTAGTGCTGATCCGATCAGTGATCGAGATGTTATCAAAAAGAGGAAGGTCGACACTGAAAGTCGCATCTTTCAGGATGAATGGAAAGAAAAGTATTTCTTTTGGGAAGTAGGAGGCAAACCCATGTGTCTCATTTGTTCTCAACAAGTGGTTGTAGCAAAAGAGTACAACATCAAACGATACGAGACCCACGCCGAGAAATACGGCGAGTACAAAGTGCAACTTCGGACTCAAAAGCTTAACTACGCATCTCTTGCGATCGATTCATTCTATCAATCCTTGCCACCACAGTATCCAATGCTCACGGCCTTTGCAGGTAAAATACTTTGTATGTTTGGGACAACATATTTATGTGAGCAGGCTTTTTCTGTTATGAACATTAATAAGTCGAAAGTGCGCAATCGCCTGACTCATGGACATCTGAATGATGTCATGAAAAAAGTCACTGCCCAGAAACTGTCGCCCGATATATGTGTAATTGTAGGCCTCATTGTGAGAATATTTTGGTGCCAATGCAATTTCTTATTGATGTGTAGGTCTTCATGAATAGTTTCAAATAGCCTACCTATCCATGTGTTGAGTCAGTGTTTGGCCAAAAGTGTAGTCCGGCCCCTCGAGGTCTCACTTGAAAAAAATATGGCCCCTACACCCTGGCATTCCTGGTGTAGACCGATGCTTTAAACCAAAGGGCCATCGGCCTAACTTCACCATTTTAGTGACGCCTCTGAAAGTGGCTATGGATGTGTCACAAACCTCAGACTCAAAAATGCAAAGAATGAAGTGCACACCGCATTTCTAATGGGAAATCACGAGGTGCATCATTGAAACAAACCACAATGCCAAGAATGGAACTAACTGCAGCGATGCTAGCAGCTCGCATGGATGGACTGTTGAAAGCAGCATTGCAGCTTACACTGGAGATTTCAGTGTTTTGGACTGACAGTACATCAACATTGAAGTACATTCAGAATGAGAACAAAAGGTTCAAAACATTTGTGGCAAACAGGGTGAACACAATCAGAGAAACAACACAAATCAAACATTGGAGATACATCTGCACTAAACGAAACCCAGAAGATTGTGCATCGCGTGGTCTTAAGGCTAGCACACTTCTGAACTCACACACTTGGCTGAATGGCCCAGAGTTTCTCAAAGATAACAAACCAGAATGGCCCATGGGTCAAAACTAGGTCAGAATTGCAATTCTGACCTAGTTTTACAAACATGTGACGAAGATGACAATGCAGAAGTGAAAAAAGGATGCTCTCATCATAAATGTGTTAGTTGAGTCACCACACAATCCACCCCATGAATTCATACACCATCACTTAAAGTGGAACAAACTCACCTGGGCTGTGTTTCCCGATAACAATGGATCGTAGCAAAAAACTAAACCATCAATATTTCTTACATGCGTTTCCCAAACATGCTCGTAAGGAGTAGGCTAATATATGTGCTTTCAAGAGCTACGAATCTTCAAGAGACACATTAGCTACGATGTCTTTGCGAACTGGCAGTAAAACTAAGATTCGTCATACGATGGATTCTACGATCAACCTAGGCTTACGATGCTTTTGGGAAACGCACTCTAGAGCAGTAGCTAGGCTTCTTAAGCTCAAAGATATACTCATGCACCTGAGTCAGAAAAGGAAAGAAATACTTACCAACATGAGTGTTAAGAACTCGGATGCAGAGACACAATACTTGGTGAACAGAAAAATGCAAACAGTTAAAAAATGCACGAAGGTACAAACCCTCACACTGGACGACGCCAAAAGAGCAGAGAAATGAGTCGCACGCTTCGTTCAAATGGAAGAATTTTCAGATGAAATTGAAACATTGCAAAAGGGAAGTGCTCGTGTAAGTCATCAGAGCCATATTCATAAGCTGGATCCTGTTCTGCAGGGTAAACTTCTTCGTACAGGAGGGAGATGAAGCAGACTGTCTGTGACAGAGGACCAGAAAGATCCCGTGGTTCTTCCAAAGTGCCACCACGTGTGGCAACCCAAACTGGTATTGAAACACATCCATGAACAACGAGGCCATTGTGGGAGAAACCATATGTTGTCCAAACTACGACAGCACTACTGGATTTCTACAGCAAACTCCCTGGGTTAGGGTTAAAAAGATCGCTCTGAGGGCCTCAATACTAACATTGCGACTGCAGCTTAATCTGCCCCTTTGCCCAACCGCAAATAGTGGACGGTGTATTTCCACATTTTGCATGGTATTTATCAAACCAGATCCTTGTCGGGCAATCAGCGCCCATTAGTGTTAATTAGCGTGCCATTAAAAGATGGGAAAAATTGCCTGCATGTTACTGATTCGAGGAAAAGGAAAAAAGTTAAGCAAACTGGAGCTAGTATTATATACACTCCCATTTTTCCTTATACCCTCCCAGCGGTGGTAATCTGCGTTATTACTCAAGTGCGCTGCCTTTGTAAATACGGCGTTATGTCTTTACCCACCATTTCACACCTGAAATGGGCGCAATCCTGTTAGCAAATGAGGCCCTGAGTGTGTGTTCTTCAGACGCCTACATTCCCACCTAGGAGAGCAAAAGATGGCAGACTTGCCAAAAGAGAGAATAACACAAGACTTACCACCGTTCACTTATGTTGGAGCAGAATACTTTGGATCAATAACAGTCAAAGAGGACGTAGTGAAGTGATATGGTGTCATTTTACATGCTTCACAACAAGAGCAGTACATTTGAAAATTGCCAACTCACATTTAGTCATTTAGCAAACTCACTTGATACTGACTCGTGTCAATGCAATCCACAGGTTTATAAGCAGACGAAGCCAGGTGAAGCAAATAAGGTCTGACAATGGAACCAACTTAACCTCAGTTGACCGTGAACTTAAATATGCCATTAGAGGATGGAATCAAAGCAGCAAACTCCAAACTGCAGTGCAACAGAAAGGCATAGAATGGATTTACACCTGCAGCACCTTACAACCCACCTGCAGCACCTTACAACCCACCTGCAGCACCTTACAACCCACCTGCAGCACCTTACAACCCACCTGCAGCACCTTACAACCCACCTGCAGCACCTTACAACCCACCTGCAGCACCTTACAGCCCACCTGCAGCACCTTACAACCCACCTGCAGCACCTTACAACCCACCTGCAGCACCTTACAACCCACCTGCAGCACCTTACAACCCACCTGCAGCACCTCACTTTTGTGATGTATGGGAATGACTTATTAAACAAGTCAAACAAACACTTATCGCACTTACAAAGCAACAAACATTAGAATCAGAATCAGAAGGGATTTTATCCGCCATGAATGTTTGCACAAACAAGGAATTTACTTTAAACATTAAACATATATGAATATTGAAACTTAAATATGTGGACTAACTATACAAAAGGAGCAAAGTCTAGCTATTACTAAGGGGGGTTTAGCTATTACTAAGGGAAAAAAAAAATTAAATATAAGTAGTCAATTTACAATTTAACCTAAAAAAACAGATAGTGCAAGAGAACGATACAATAGTGCAAATTGCAATGTGCAGGGTGTCATTGTGCATTAGACGATGAATCTCTTCATACCTTTATGTGTGAAGTGTAAGCGATCATTAATAGTCGCCCACTTACTTCTATGTCAGATAGTCCCAATGACTTAAACCTTTAATGCCCAACCACCTTTTGCTTCTTCAAGGTCAACCAGCTTTAGCCCCTGGTTTATTTCAGAAGTCAGACTTGTACACTAAACGCAGATGGAAACAAGTACAGTATTTAGCTGACATTTTCTGGAAAAGATGGATTAGGGAATATCTTTCTACTCTGCAGGAAAGACAAAAATGGTTCAAATAGAAAATGAATTTCATGTGTGGAGATATTGTGCTAATTGCAGACCCTATTGCCCCTAGGGTATCTTGGATGTTGGGGAGGGTTATTGACACAAAGAAAGATTCAAAGGGAATTGTTCATAGTTTGAGTCTGAAAACAACGACAAGTGTTTTGGATAGACCTATTACAAAGGTTTGTTTTCTGTTGGAAAATGACATGTAAAGATGTGAATATGAATGTTCGATATGTTTATGTGACGCTACCTACCTGCATGAATGAACTGATACATGTATACTGACATCCTGGATCAATACATGCCCTGGAAGAAGACTTTGTTTTGTGCACATATGCGCACATACGTGTAAATACATCGTACACCACATACAAGTGCAGCACTGGACATTGAATTGCACATGGCCTCTTGGCACAATGGACTGTTAAGTTACACTGAACAGAAGATGGACTCTAAACAATGAAATACAATGTATTGATGTGGAAATGGCTTGACATGGCTCCATATTGTTGTTTATTTGTTATTGTACCTGTTTAGCCAGTAGCAATAAGGGGGCCGGTTTGTAGGAGCCATTTGTGCTTTAGTTAGAATTTCTTTGAATTGAAGGTCAAGCCTATGACCCTGCTGGCAGAACCATGTATTGACACCTGGAATGCTTGATTGGTATCGCCTCACCTGTGTCAATTAGGAAGTGAATACCTACTCGACAAAGGCATTGCGTTTGGGAGAGAGCTGTGTGTGGAACGTTGGAATGTTAGAGACCCTAGCAGGCATACGGATTTTCAATTGCGTCACCTTCTGTAACTCTTTAACCCAAACTGGAAATACTGAGTTTGTTTTCAATCAGTGGTAAAAACACTTGTCCAAGTGTCCCTCTCCTACAGTAGTCCTCTCCTTCAGTTGTCCTCTCCTTCAGTTGTCCTCTCCTACAGTAGTCCTCTCCTACAGTAGTCCTCTCCTTCAGTAGTCCTCTCCTTCAGTTGTCCTCTCCTTCAGTAGTCCTCTCCTTCAGTTGTCCTCTCCTTCAGTTGTCCTCTCCTTCAGTTGTCCTCTCCTTCAGTAGTCCTCTCCTTCAGTTGTCCTCTCCTTCAGTAGTCCTCTCCTTCAGTAGTCCTCTCCTTCAGCCTTTCCACTGACACACACACACAGCCAGCTCTGACAGAGCCATGCTGTACTGTACACCTGTGTGTGTGTGTGTGTGTGTGTGGAGCAGGCCCACCGATAGGGAGGGACAAACGGGTCTGTTGTCCTGGGCCCAGGGTGGGGGGGGGGGGGGGTCTGTTGTCCTGGGCCCAGGGTGGGGGGGGGGTCTGTTGTCCTGGGCCCAGGGTGGGGGGGGGGGGGGTCTGTTGTCCTGGGCCCAGGGTGGGGGGGGGGGTCTGTTGTCCTGGGCCCAGGGTGGGGGGGGGGGCAGAACTGGAGCAGAGGAAGAGCAAGGGAAAAGGAGAGAGATCTGGGTGCGGTGGGGGGGGCATCTAAGATTCTAGTCCCGGGCCCAGGCAAGACTGTCAGCTGGCCTGGTGTGGAGTGTGTGTGCTGAACACAGTTTCATGTCTTTTTCATCACTCTTGATGTCTTTGTCAGGACATTTTCAAGATGGGTCCAACAGGAAATACACGTGTCAGTCCTGAGCATCACGGTGGACAACATGAGTATTAAGCTGAGGGGTTCATACCCTCCCTCCTCCTCCCCCCTGCCTTCCCCCCCGCTCCCTCCCCCTCTCCTGATGATGTGTGTGTGTGGTGTGTGGAGTGAGTGTGTGTCAGAGCCTCTGAGTGTGCGTGTGTTTCTCCCAAGGAGAAGTGATGACTCTGGGCTTTGCCTGGTCTCCCCCAGGGGGGAGGGGGAGAGGGGAGTGTGTGTGTGTGTGTCAGGGCCGGTCCTTCCTGTAGGCGACATAGGCAGCTGCCTAGGGTGGCGGCATTTTTGGAAGTGCATCCATTAATTAACCCTCCCGCATTACCAGCAGAGGGCGCTAACCGCGCCACATCATATGGCTGTGTTGTGGGGGGCGGCATCCTGATTTGCGCTCCCGGGGGGAGGGGGGGTTCTGGTGTAGAATCTTGCCTAGGGCGCCAAATGTGCTAGAACCGGTACTGGTGTGTGTTCTTATCTCACCTGATTAACCTTTTCTACATGATACATGTGCAGGACTATTCGGTTTAAAGCTATACTGACCTTAAGTCAGCATTGTTAACCCAATTTACGGAGGCAAACACACACAAACCAGTAACCACACACACACACAGACCAGTAACCACACACACACACAGACCAGTAACCACACACACACACACAAACCAGTAACCACACACACACACACCAGTAACCACTCACACACACAGACCAGTAACCACGCACACACACAGACCAGTAACCACACACACACACACAGACCAGTAACCACACACACACACACAAACCAGTAACCACGCACACACACAGACCAGTAACCACACACACACACAGACCAGTAACCACACACACACACAGACTCAGTAGTCTGACCAGCATGTGGCTGCTTCATCTGAAACCTGCTGTTTCCCAGCTCGGTGGAACGAGTCCTTTTCATTTAGTAAAAGTGTAGAGTCGATCATATCTGAACCAGAAACTGTCTTTGTTTGAACGGTGTATGAGGCAGAGAGAGAGAGTGAGTGATGTCCTTGCGTGAGTATGTTCATAAAGAGTTGGTTAGCTAACCCTAACCCTTGCGTGAGGTTTGTAAACAAAATGCTCTCGGACTTGGGCCACGGTTGCTAGGAGATGGACGGTTCTTGAGATGCTATTGGCTGACCTGACTGGTCGTCAAGAATCAAGTATTTTTTGTTCATTGTCTCAACGATACACCGGCCTTAGCCTCTCCTGCCTTGTAACATGATGTCAAGCTGAGGAGCTAATAATGTGCTACTCGCCATATCTTCCAACCCTGCTCCCTCAGGGTCATGGGTCAGGGAGACACTTGTTTTTGTTGGATGGTTTTGGTTACCAAGTGACCTGTACAATATAATATTGTCTCAGTATGACTGTGGTTGTGGAAACCATTCCCTCCCAAGTTCTGTTACAACAATAGTTTACTAAACATTGCCAATATTATTCTTCCTGAGTCTCATTGATTGAAGTATAATTTGAGAGCTTCCCCCAAGACAGTTTCCTCTGGAACAAGCATTATTATAGAACTAATATAGAACTGTTGATGAAATGCTTAGCATCGCTACCCTAGACAAGCCAGCCTACTCACTCCCCCGTTTCTCTCTGCACCACTTAGACTACATTTCCCAGGGGGGCAAAAACTCCATCTCCCACAACGCCCGGTGCTGTAGGCCAGTCTGCAGGGGAATGCAATGAGCTCAGGAAGAAACATGGAGAAATGTGATCTAGCAGTCTGTGTGTGTGTGTTTGAGTGCCAGACCACACAGTGTTAACGTTGACGTCCGGTCCAAGCCAGAGGCGCCGACCACATGCAGAGTTGAAACAGGATTAAACAGGTGTTGCTATGGTTGTGTGTGTGTTGCTATGGGTGTGTATGTGTTGCTATGGGTGTATCTGTTGCTATGGGTGTGTAGGTGTTGCTATGGGTGTGTGTGTGACGAGATGAGTAGAGAGATAAAGTGGGATAGAGAGAGATCAGAGAGAGAGAGGAAAAGAGAGAGGAAGAGAAGAGAGGGTGCATTCCCAACATCAGAGAGAGGAGAGCGTGTGTGAGTGTGGTTGCTGGTTTGTGTGTGTGTTTGGCAGCAGGTATGTGTGTGTGTGTAGAGCGCATGTGTGGTAACCCTAACCCGAAAGAAGAGACTGAAACTCTACAGCTGTCAGAAAACTACAGCTGGTGAGCTAATGCCAGGCTAATGCTAGGCTAACTCTGCCAGGCTAACTCTGCCAGGCTAACTCTGCCAGGCTAACTCTGCCAGGCTAACTCTGCCAGGCTAACTCTGCCAGGCTAACTCTGCCAGGCTAACTCTGCCAGGCTAGCTCTGCAAGTCTCTCTTAAAGTACTTTATAAGCATACAAAGTATTCAGTGTTTCTGGAGGTTGTCAGTGTAGTGTTTCCGGGGGATATTAGTGTTTCTGGATGTTATCAGTAGAGTTTCTGGAGGTTATCAGTAGTGTTTCTGCTGATAATCAGTTTAATATTTCTGCTGGTTATTGTTTGAGCCAGGCCTTCCGTGGGAGCAATTTGAGCACACAGAAGATAAACCCTCCTAGCTTTTTATCACACACTGGATTCAGAGAAAGATTGTACAAATGTATATATAGTTCCCAGGAGGCTGTTGGGTTCAGGCTTGAAGCTCAGACAAATCTGGTTTTGATCTTGGAGCTAGGATCTGGTGGTGGGCTGCTCAGCTGAGAGAGAGAGAAAGAGAGAAAGAGATTACATCAAGGGTGGCCCCACTTCTGGCTGGTTTAAACCAGGACAGACCCTCAGGTTGAACAGAACCCAATGAAGGAATGTACTAACCCTCTAACTCTGCTAGCCTGTTATAACTAGTGTTGTTTTGGCAGCCTGTTTCAAGTTTAGTTTTAGTCTAGTCTTTGTGTCAAGCTGTAATTTTAGTTTTTATTATTTTTAGTCACGTTAATACTCTTTTTAGTCTAGTAAAGTTTCAGTCGACTAAAAGTCTGTGGAGCTAAAGATAGATAAAACAGGCTGAGGAGACAAACTCCCATCTCAGAGCCCTCACTCTCCTACAGCTGATCATTCAAATAGGATCAAATTGCTTTTGATATGGCAAAAAAAAAATCACTGTCGCATATTGGCAAGGGTACAGAAGACTCAGGAGGAAGAGGGCTTTAAAGGCGGGAAAGAACACTCTCCCCTCTCTCTCCCTCTCTTTCTCTCCCCCTCCCCCCTCGCTCCTCCTTCTCTCAGGGAGTAGAAGAGAGGAGAAGGAAGGAGGAGCGGATACAGGAGGAGAGAGGAGGACTGAGGAGAGGAGGAGATAAGGGGAGAGGACAGAGGAGAGTGTTGTAGCTCTGATAGAACAAGTCCCAGGGTTAGATGACGTGCATGTCTGGATGGCGCTGGAACATGATTGGCTGTGAATGGCTATCCTACAGCATGATGAAAAACAGAGGTTCGCTTTAAACTTCACATGGGATCAGACCCCCCATCTCCCTCCCCACTTTCCTTTCTCCCCCTCTCATTTCCTATCAAAGGCCTGAGAGCTGTGAAGAGCCCTACAGTCTGATTGTTTTCCCTGAGGCCAACACACACACACACACACACACACACCACACATGGACACGGACACACACAGGTTCTACAGGTTTCAGCAGGCTGATCATGCTTAGTGACAGCTTCACACCACAGAACCATTACAAAGTAGCAATATGTGTAATAATAATTTAAAATTAATTTCGAATATTCCCAATGCTCATCTGTGAGATGGCCAATGTGTGCCCTAATTAAAGCTGTCTATGAAGATAAATAATTCATTATTATTGTAATGAGTTGGGCAAAGGCTATGGCAATAGTTCCTAAGTAATAATTATACGGAAGCAGATCCTGTATGAAACATGCTAACACTTTAGCAGTTTTAAAACTTAAACCAGCACAGCATATTTTAAGATTTAACAGATACAATTTACTATAATATTGCCATGGTAACCGGAATATTTAATCAAAGACCAACCAGCAAGAGGTTGTCTTGAATTGAAGAGCAAAATCATTACGAATAATTAAATTCTGACTTTTTCACGTCAAACAAACTACTTCTATCCATTTCTTTTCATCTGATCTGCTCCAATTTGTAATATTGTGAGGAATATGAATTTGTTTTTTATTTCCTTCAAAATACATAAAAACATGTGTATTTGTGACTGTTAGTGCTAGCTAGCAGTCAGTCTAGCTCACTAGAGCTAGTCCTAGAGAGCTAGTCCTAGAGAGCTAGCCCCAGAGAGCTAGCCCCAGAGAGCTAGCCCCAGAGAGCTAGCCCCAGAGAGCTAGCCCCAGAGAGCTAGCCCCAGAGAGCTAGCCCCAGAGAGCTAGCCCCAGAGAGCTAGCCCCAGAGAGCTAGCCCCAGAGAGCTAGCCCCAGAGAGCTAGCCCCAGAGAGCTAGCCCCAGAGAGCTAGCAGTAGTGCTGAGACGGTTTCCTGATGAGGGCATTAGTGACAAACAGTGGAAACAAGTGAACTCTGGGTGTCTTGGGGAGAGGAGGCAGAGTCGTGCTCCATACTGACAGGAGGAGGGATGACTGATGAGAGGGTTAGGGTCTATTATATCTGTTGAGGTTGTCTCCACAGTGAGCTAATCTCTCCTTTATTCTCACACTCTTCCCTCTCCTCCATCATCAGGACCCCTCCTCTCCCTGTGTACGCTGTGCCAGGGATGCATGATGGATGTCAGAATGAGGGGACCACAAACGCTGTACTTCCCTGTCAGGGTTTTAACAACTTGCGGCACGCCAAGGGAAGGGCCCAGAGACAGAGAGAGACAGAGAAAGAGCCTGACAGAGAGAGAAAGAGAGACAGAATGAATGAGGGCAAAATCACAAGAGAACAATGGGTCTGGCACAGGCCCAGACCAGGTCCACCAGTCAGGTCTGAGGAGCGTTCAAAAGGATAGACACCCACCTGGAGGGTTTTATAATCACAGCTCTGCAGAAACATCTCTCTGACTACATTAAAGACCTGCTACTGCCAGACCCCCACCCCTCGCTCCTCGGCTTGAGGCCACGGCCCGGTGGATGTTGGTGGTATTGCATTTCCCATTTGGTACCCGACTCGTCCAGTCGATTTTACTCTATTAACTCAAGTCAACTAGGGGTGCTCTGATAAGGATTTTTGGGGTCAATGGAGAGATTGTCAATGGAGAGATCCTAGACGCTATGTACAAATGAAATGTACGAGGGTCTGGTTAGGACCAGGCTAGTAAAACCTAGAATAGCCTCTAGAATCGCCTCTAGCCTGTTACAGTTATACTACAAAAAATACTATAGTAGTATTCTTATTGTTTGTAGGCTATTCACATTTTGTTGGTGTTCCTTTGTCATATTGTTGCAGTGGATTTAATAATTATACATTGATATGTGAATATAATAATTCAAACCTTTCAAAGTGCCAATTTACACATCTGTATAAGCCCGGCATGAGGTGTGTAGCCAACCAATACTTGTTTAAAGCAGTCATAACCGGGTTCATAGGAAGAATAGATAGATACATAGGCACTTCAGGCAGTGACAAGCCACATAAATAAGGATAACAGTGTACTGCCTGTCTTGTCCTTCTGAAGTTGTTAAATTGAATAGGCTGAACATCAACCTGTAACATCAAGTATAGCCTAGAAATTCCAAACTAATTAGCTTTCAATTTTACGTATGCCTAGACTACTTGGACCGTGTCCTGGCAATAAATAAAGAACATGCAATAAATAAAGAACATGCTACATGTTTTGCCAGGATAACTGGCTAGACCATTGAATGTTCATGATGTTCCTGTGTGTTTATTCCTTTGACTGGGTACAACAACGCGATCAGTCAACCGACTATAACAGTTTTTAATGTTGGGCTACAAATTTATAGAACAACTTCTGTCTGATACGTGTGGCATCCTTCAGCCAAATAATTAGCCTACATTTTGCTGAGAGGTTGAAGAGCTAGACAACAAATGTTCTAATGAATCACCGACTAGTCATCTTCTGACATTGCCTTTGCTCCATGTTAAAAGCTCCAAAAATTATGGACTGGCAAAAGCTTTATAACTATAAATCTACTCAAAAATGTACTCGAAAGTATGGCGACAACGTTATCCACAAGTACATGCGACAACGTTGGCAGCTTATCGAGTAGTACATGTCAAGCGACAAGTATATTAACCCGTTAATTAGTAGCGTCACGTATATGTGATCGTTCGAAAGCGGGCCTCACAGAGTACCGTCAAACATATGTGATTCTGAACATTCCAACCGACTATTTTCCGATAGACAAAAACTATATGACAAACGCTATAGTATGGCTTCAAAATGTACAATTAGGAGGCTAACAAGTAACACTAGCAGGTAGTATCATTGCTACGAGTATTATGCTAGGTTGCTAGGTAACGGAAGCTAACTAAAAGCTAGCTAGCTTTCATTTTGAAAAAATAACTCACTCTGGTGGCAGCGTCGGTAATATTTAGAACTCACTCCTCTAAAGGTTAAAGTAGTAGAACCGTGATCCCAAGCTAGCATAGACATCGCTGTTTACACCGGCAGACACTGTGCAAACCTGTAGAGTTATGGCGACCCCCTGGTTTTGGCGCGTAAACTTGTGTATAGACCAATTATTTGTTTGTGAACATTCGGGATGCGCGCGCAATGTAGTTGCAGAAAACCGGGAAAGAATAGCATTTAAAACGGCAAAAGGTTCACACGGATCATACAAATAGTTAGATTTTAAAAAGCCAAAAAGGTTGAGGAGGACAGCCTTTAAGAGAGAAAGCGATTCCCCAGTGATCTGTCACATCAGAATTTTGATTTGGATCACGAAAGTCTTGACATTTTAGTGAGAATGTCGCCCGGTAGACCGCATAGTCGGGCGGCAGCAATGTCTTCACGTCATGTCACAAAGTTCATAATTTTACAGTTTTACTGTCAATTCTACATCTAAAATATCAAGCAGGGCAGCTTTCAAGAGATATGAGAATTCTGCTTTTAGCCAGCTGGTCCGATTATTTTTGTGATTTGTTTAAAACTGGCAATCTGAGTGAGACTGCTTCCCCGTTTTGACGTTAGCATTAGTCAGACTCGGGTCGCTCACTGGCAGTGTGCACAATGTTGTATTTCACTCCATTCTACACCAGAAACGTCTGGGTGGACTGCCTATTTTAGATACGAGCCTGCTAGCCAGCATCTCGGATTACTTTTACCAAACCTGTTTCATTCATCATTTGCCTGAGAAAGCGACCTCTGTTAGCCAGGATACTTTGGCCCGTTCACTCCATTCCACCCTAAAAACATCAGAGAGGACTGCCTGTTGTAGATACGAGCCTGCTGAAGATAGCCAGCATCTCGGATTTCTTTAACCGAGCCGGTTTCATTCGTCATTTGCCTGAGAAAGCGACCTCCATTAGCCAGGCAAATTTTGCCCGACCACTTGGTCAGGCTATTTAAAGGTATCGGCAGTGCTCGAAGTGGGCCGGTACTCACCGGTATGCAGTACTGGCACCTCTACAGCACCTTTAGAGCACCTCTACAGCGTCAACTGATGCCTGAGTAAAACAGACTTTTCACTGCTGCTTGCAAAACTAGAAACTAAACGACTTTCGTTTGTAAGTAATTATGTTAGCCTGGCTTCAGAAAAGGCACCAAAAGAACGCATGTGCCAGAGCCAGACACGTCAACAGAGGTCCAAGTCCAAACATCGGGTAGGCTACAAATCATGAGCTTCAAACTTGTTTACATAAATACATACATTTATGCATGGCTGCGGGAACTAGGGGTGCTGAGGGTGCTGCAGCACCCCCTGACAGCACGAGAATTTTAAATGATATGACTTTAAAATCCACCACCGTGGAATAACCCCGCAGTAGCGGACTGGCCATCGGGAACACCAGGAGAAGAATAACGATGGAAAACGAGGATAAGAAACGTAAGGGTGGGGCTGAAAAATAAATAGCAAAAAAGACATCACTTTCACTACACAAGGTTTTACCAATTAAAAATCAGCCATTTTTATTTTAAACAAGGCTCAAAACTATTTTTGATTTCAGAACAGGTAAGGGGGTTTTCGAGAAAGATGCGATCAAAGCCATTCGGTCCGTGTGGCAACACTGCCGAATATACAACAGCTAAAGCCAAGTTTTGTAGGTGGCCATGATGTTGTGGTCCTCCTCCCCACAGGGTTCGGGAACAGTTTAATTTTCCAGCTACGGCCGCTAGCTCTGTTACAGTAGAAGTGAAGGAATTGGCTAAGGTGAACGCTAGCGATTGGTTATGGCAGATCAGAGTGGCTCTGGGCAGATCCAATAGTTTTAAACTTCAACAGAGTACCCGCCTACAAGGAAGTCAACGCTTGTCAATGGAGCAAGGCCAGACTCTATGTACAAATGAAATGTACGAGAATCAGGTTGGGACCAGGCTACCTCTGCATTGCTTATCTTTAGAAATGCGCCTCGACAGAAACAGGAACGTGTTTGTCAAACAACAGCGCCACTTAGTGATGTGTCGTTCGTGAACGATTCATTCATTTTGAACGAATCCTTATAAGGACTCGGGAGTAACGAGTCCTCTCAACGAGTGATTCGTTCATTTCCCGACTCGGTCTTTCTACGAGTCTTTGGATTATTTTTCACGTGACCTGCATAGGCTCTGTAGTTAAAGGAAACGAACGATTCGTTCATTTCCCGACTCGGCCTTTCTACGAGTCTTTGGATCCTTTTTTCACGTGACCCGCATTGTGTTTTTTAGTAGAGGAAACAGTTTCCTTATTCCCTTTCGCGTGGCCGCTGTTTTAGTAGGACGTGAATGATATTCGCTCAAATCATCATACTGACTGGTTTTGTTATTTTCACTTTACATTTACACTTACAGTTTAGTGCACTGTAATTGTTTGACGTGATAATTAAATGCTAGTGTGATAATACATGACCAAATCATACAAACTCATGATACATTATTTTAATGCAGGGATTTCTTTTGAAATAGTATCTGCTGGTGCACATGTCATGCATTAACCTACATGAGAATAGCATACGTGTTTGCAGTGGACGTAGAGCCCCCCCCCCCCCCCCTAACCCGTTGAAATGAACGAATGACTCGAAAAAAAAATCGTTCATTTTAGTGAACGAGATTCAAAGAACCGAATCAGTAAAATGAACCGAACTTCGCATCACTAGCGCCACTTAACGGTAAAACTGATCAAAATAAATAAAACTACAGCAGCCCGACATTGATGAACGCCTGGTGGTGTTTTGATAGTTTTATTTCTGAAAAACAATACGGGGGACTCGCTTTGTGCAAAATGTGAAAGTTACACGTCCGAATAAGACCCCAGAACAATAGTCCTCCGAGACCGCAACTCATTCTGACGCTCAAAACATGTGTCGAAAGTAATACGAAGTCATAAAATAAACATTACTAGATAGATACGAGTATGTTGTGAAAGACATGCAGGAACAGTGGCACGTCGCACTTGCCTTCAGCTCCCGGCTCCTAATCCTCTCAAGTCTCGAGTCTGATAGCAGACTTTCCGTTTCACGATCCGCGTCCTCAATCTGGGCGTTTTCTTTTCACCCATGACATAGGCTTATATGTCAAGACTTAATGTTAAATATCTAGAAATTGTGGGGGGATTATGTACATTTTAACATTTAGAACACAGGAAGAGCAACTCCACGGTTGGTGAACGAGAGTGAACACTCAAACGAGAAGGCGGTGATAAGCGGTGGACAGGTGGAGTCATTATCCATTGAGAATGTTGTAATTGTGCCACTTTAGCAAACATGGCCTGCGTCTCAACCAGCACTCATCCTCAGACTGAACACAGCTCTGACGAGAAAGTTCTGAAGGGAAAACACTACGCAGGCGCACACAGATGATGCATAAAAGTAGTTATTTATTTAGTTTACTTTAAAATCACAATTGTATTCTTTGATTCATTAAAAAAGAAAGCATTGACAGGTTTACATCGTGACTCGTCATGACTTGAACGCAATGAGAGGGGAGGGGGGGGGGTCGTTAAGAGGAAAGTTTAGGCGCAGGATTCAATAAAAAATAATATATGCAAGAATAGCAGGTGCAAAATTTATACAGCCAAGCTTCTCTTCAGACAGGAGCACATGCAAGGGCCAGGACAAGAGCGTCACAGTTCATTAAACTTGCCACTCTGAAGTCAAACATTCTCTATTTACACAAGACCAAGTTGTCTACATAAGGCAATCAATCAATTCCCTGGAAAGTGTGTAAAGATAGATCCATTTAAAATAAATTAAAATCAGAAAACAGCGTTGACATGTCAGAGTTACTTCTGGAATGAGTCATCTCAACTACTGTGAATGTTGTCAAGAAGGAACTTTACAAATAGAACTTTCTACTTTCTATTAATTTATTTGCTTCGATCAGATCTGGATTAATACGAGAACTGGGTCATAAAGCGTCTTGAAGATACCAACTCCATATAACTACAACAATAAGTTAGATGGATAGATTAATAAAAAAAAGAATTTTCCACAAGTACCTGATTTTAATTCTCTGCGCTGCCCGTCTAACTTTGATACCTTTGCATTAATCACAGAAAACCAGCGCTCTATTAAAAGCTGTCACAGTAATTGATTCGTTCATGTTTTCTAACCAGTCCTGACACACACACACACACACACACCCGAAGGCACAGGATTCTACCCTGCAGAATCCACACACACACACTTCCGTGTGCACCCCTACACACACCTCAGCATTGAACACACTGGCTGTGGTGAACAAATAAAGGACACTTTTTCCATTTATTTACATAACACTTTTATACAGTCCGTCTCATCTCTCTCCTCCTGTTAAGATCAACCCAAGAGCCCCTCCCACTTCCTGGATGAGGGGAGGGGTTTACTCCATCCAGACCCCTGATTGGTTGCATTTCATCACAAAACTTTTGCATTGAAGTATTAAACTTACATCTAGAAATCTGGATTTTAAAGATGATCCGTACATTATTTTGGATAAGTAGTAGACCTTCAGGGGAGAAATCACAATTTCTACCAGCGAGAGCCAGACACAGGCAGACTTGGCAGTATGTGATAGTGTTCGCCTGCTCCCCCTGCCCCCTGGTTCTCACTCTGCTCCTCTTCACAGAGCACACACATCCCACCAGACACCAGGACTGAGAGCTGACAGCCAGGAGGCAGGGTTAGATTTGAGACAGAGATCCAGTCTTAGTCTCTTGCCAATCAAGAGGACATCCCCATCCCTCCACCCCTTCATCATGCAGCTTATTATTATTCCAGCCCGCTGCCCCTCAAGTCCACTAGAGGGGGCATGTGGTGTCAGGCCAGCAGAGGATGAAACACCCAGACTGCTGGCACTAGGGCTGGGGTAGGGTCTGCAGCCTGGGGGAGGGGGGCTGGGGCTGAAGCAGGGTGGAGGAGGCAGGGTGGAGGAGGCAGGGTGGAGGAGGCAGGGTGGGGGAGGCAGGGTGGGGGAGGCAGGGTGGGGGAGGCAGGGTGGGGGAGGCAGGGTGGGGGAGGCAGGGTGGGGGAGATAGGGTGGGGGAGATAGGGTGGGGGAGATAGGGTGGGGGAGATAGGGTGGGGGAGATAGGGTGGGGGAGATAGGGTGGGGGAGATAGGGTGGAGGAGGCAGGGTGGAGGAGGCAGGGTGGAGGAGGCAGGGTCACTTGGGACCCTTGAGGGTGGTGTCTGTCTCGGTGGACTGGCGGCCGTCGTTCCAGGCCTCGCGGGTGCTCTTCAGAGCCTGGGTCCTCTGCTGGTCCACCACCACATAGTCCACACGCTCGTCTGAGCAAACCTGCCCCGGGCCGGTACTCTTCTGCAGGGACACACACACACAACACACAGGGACACACACACACAGGGACACACACACACACACACACACAGGGACACACACACACAGGGACACACACACACAGGGACACACACACACACACACAGGGACACACACACACACACACACACAGGGACACACACACACAGGGACACACACACACAGGGACACACACACAGGGACACACACACACAGGGACACACACACACAGGGACACACACACACACAGGGACACACACACACACAGGGACACACACACACACACACACACAGGGACACACACACACACACAGGGACACACACACACACACACAGGGACACACACACAGGGACACACACACACAGGGACACACACACACACACAGGGACACACACACAGGGACACACACACACAGGGACACACACACACACACACACACAGGGACACACGCACAGGGACACACACACACAGGGACACACACACACACACACAGGGACACACACACACAGGGACACACACAACACACAGGGACACACACAACACACAGGGACACACACAACACACAGGGACACACACACACAGGGACACACACAACACACAGGGACACACACACACAGGGACACACACACACACACACACAGGGACACACACACAAGGCAAGTGAATTCCTTAATACAGACGCTCATGTCAATGAGAAGAATATAAGATGTGTGTTTGTGTATATGTATGTGTTTGTACCTTTGTACCTTAGTGCGTGTGTGTGTGTGTGCTCGCGTGCTGACCTTCTTAGGTGGAGTGGCCTTGCCAGGGTCCAGGTCAAGGTCCAGGTACTCCACCTGCTTGTCTCCTTTAGGCTTCACCAGTGGGCTACTCCCCCCATCTGCTGCCATGGGAGCGGACAGCTTCATGCCCTGCTGCAGGGAAAGAACGTACCAAGTATGAGGGGGGGAGGTGGTCAGGCACGGTTAAGTTACCCCAGGGCAAAAACCACGCAAACTGCAAAGTCCCAGGTAAATGGCTCAAATGGCTTAAACCTCACAGGGTTTAAGACCCAGAGCTGCTTTTCTGTGGCTAGAGAACAAAAAATAACGTGCAACGGTTCCTACAGGGGGAATAATAACCACCAGCATGCAGGTATGGTCAAGTTGCTCTGGGAGAAGCTAACTGAGGTCAGAACTAGAACACGTAACAACAAAACATCCTTTCATCTGAGGTTGGCTCCCAGGAAAAACTACTCCTTCACTTCTCAGCAGCATCTCCTTCTTATTAGACCACAACAAACAGCCTGTGGAACATGCTTGAAGTGGAGGGTTTTAGTGTGTTTGGGGGTTTAGGTAATCAAACCTGGCAACCTGCGTTTGTCAAACCTGGCAACCCAGCTCACCTCTATGGCGTCAAGGCCCTCCATCTCCCTCCTAACAGGGGTGATGGGGACAGAGCAGTAGAAGGACTCTTCTCTACAGGCACGGAGAGGAGGGGAGGAGGGCAGGATGAGAGGAAGGCAGGAGGAGAGGAGGCCAAGAGGAGAGGAGAGGTGAGGTGGAGAGGAGGAGGCCAAGAGGAGAGGAGGGGAGAGGAGGAGAGGTGAGGTGGAGAGGAGGAGGGCAGGAGGGGAGGAGGGGAGAGGAGGAGAGGTGAGGGAGAGGAGGAGGGCAGGAGGGGAGGAAACGGATGGTCAGAAAGAACACAGGGAAAACTGAAAAGATGTAGGAGAGGACTGGAGGAAAAGGAGACGAGTGCAGGACCCCAGTAGGAGCAGAACCACCACGTCAAAACATCACACACACACACACACACACACACAAGAAATGGACCCATTTCTGTGAGTTATATTTTATGTTAAACCTATTCGATGGGAGAAGTATAATCTTAAAGAAACTGGAAGACTTCCAGGTAGTCAGTACACCCTGCTGAAAATAGTTTGATGTGAAGGACAAACTGTACGGGGCAGCAACAAAAATGAGTCCTTGATGACGAGTAACCAATCACAAACAACATGCTGAGAAATCCAAGACCAGGAGAGCGATATTTCCAAAGAAGGGAATCGTTTGCGGGGGGGGGGGGAAAAAGAGGAGCAAAGATAAGATGAAATGCTGTGGGGGGAGAGAGGAGGAGAGCTTAAGAGATGAGTCCTCTACTGAAGAGAGATACTGTCTACTGGAGCTGGGCCTGTCACCATAGAACATTAGAGATGACATCTAAAACATATTGGAGATGTCATTAAGGTATTTCTACACAGGAATCTAACTTTCACTGATGTTTAAAAGGAACCTCACCCAGCACCTCTCTGCATGTGGACTAGGTGGTTACTGTGAGAAGGACTGTTTACCTAGTTGGTATCTGTAATATTACTGTGAAAAGGACCTTTTATCGTGATGTTGCATTTGAGATGATGTTGTTGCAGTGTGTCTTCCTTGACACTAGGCACTGTAATACTATTTGAACTGTCTGGTTATTTACCACAAACCGCATCTCTACATGGACTTAGTTGTGTCCTTTTTGGATCAACTTATGTGCCAAGCCTTATGAGGTGTGCGCATGTGCATGAGTGTGCGTGTTTGCTGTGCATGCTACGTACGGGCTCGTCTGAGGGCATGCTAGGGACCATGGGAACATAGTTCTCATCACAGTCGTCAGAGTCTGAGCTGGAGCCACTCTGGAGGGAGGGGGGCCGAGGGGGGAGCTGGAACCTGGAGGAGCTGGGGAGAGCCACAGCTGTTACACACACACACAACCACACACACAACCACACACACAACCACACACACACACGCACTGGTGCAAACACACAGGTATCTCTCCAAGATATGTTCACTTTCACACACACATACACACACACAGAGCAGCACATGGTGTATGAAGACTGCAGATTAAAATGAGTCCACAGAAAATCCACAGCAAGACAAACACACACCATGCTTGGCTTTGACTACAATAAATGCAAGGTTAGAACACACTTCTAATATCCTTGGGCCTCATTTGAATTCACTAAAATACAACCTTCCTTCCTTCGTTATCTTGGGGTAGGTAGGGATAGAGGGAGAGTGAGAGAGGAAGGGAGGATGTATTTTTGAAGGAATCAAATGGGACCCTAGCTCATGCCAGGACATAGAGAGAGAGAGGGAGAGATAGACAGAGGTAGACACTTACTCCCGGGCGAACGACCTGGTGACGGGCGAGCGAACGGGCGCACACGGCTCCTCCCACTCTGGAAGAGGCTTGATGTCCAGTGGGGCGGGTTTAGCTGTGATAGGAGCAACCATCCATCAATCACCTCATCACCATGAGAAAACCACAACACGGAAGGATACTCCCAAGAAAATGGCTTGGAGTTGCAGGTACAGTATTTGACCATGAGGGAGAGCCATTGAGCTATGTGCAATCACCATTATGGTATTTCTCTGCTAGATGTTCTGAGATATCATGTAAGCCAAACGTTCCAGCATGGTTGACAGAGGACCAAACCTGGCAACCCAGCATGGCTGTAGTATGTACAGTGCTACAGTACAGAGTGTGTGTGTGTGTTACTGAGGAGAGCTCAGCCCATATGCTGCTGTGTGTGTACAGTGCTACAGTACATTTACATTTATTCATTTAGCAGACGCTCTTATCCAGAGCAACTTACAGTAAGTACAGGGACATTCTCCCCAAGGCAAGTAGGGTGAAGTGCCTTGCCCAAGGACACAACGTCATTTTGCATGGCCTGGAATCGAACCAGCAACCTTCTGATTAATAGCCTAACTCCCTAACTGCTCAGCCATCTGACCCCGCAGTACAGAGTGAGTGTGTGTGTTACTGAGGAGAGCTCAGCCCATATGCTACTGTGTGTGTACAGTGCTACAGTACAGAGTGTGTGTTCCTGGGTTACCTCATGTTCAAGATATCCTGTGGAACCTCATGTTGAAGCTAATCCTTCACCGTCAACATGAGGTACCACAGTTTAGCTTCAACATGGGGTACTGTTAGAAAAGTTAAAGATGTAACTGTTATCCTGTATAAGAATGATTTTGTGTTCAGTATTCCTTGGGTGCAAAGAGAGGCCTGCCCCCAAATCTGAACTCACAGGTACCACAGGTTAGCTTCAACATGAGGTACCACAGGTTAGCTTCAACATGAGGTACCACAGGTTAGCTTCAACATGAGGTACCACAGGTTAGCTTCAATGAAGAAATGCATATCAGCGCATACTTGGGTCTTTATCAGGGCAGGTTAGGTGTTGGGTTTAGGTTTAGAGGTTAGGTAGGTGAGGAGTAGGGTATTTAGACATTCATGAGTAAAAAAAGTCAACAGTTTAAATCCCAATACAGTCTGATCACACACAGTCTGAAAAAGATATTGCCCTAAAAATGTCACGTCACGACAGATCAGTGATGGACCTCAGGACAGACATCAGCTATCACACAATGCACCAAGTTCCACCATGCCACAAATTACAAAACGACAGAGAGAGAGACAGAGAGAGAGAAAGAGAGAGACAGTTGTTGTTTGGTCCAAGATGGCTGCTGGCGTACCAAGATGGCGGCTGGTGTACGTACCCTTGCGTTGCCTCATGAAGTCCCCCACAGTGTGGGAGTCGGTGCGCTCTAGCCCCGCCCCCTTAGCCCTGATTACCTTGGGGCTCTGACCTGATTGGTGGGAGAAGACTGGGCTCAGACACACAGGACCTCCACAACCTTACAGCGTCCTCCTAACGAACCAGACACCCATCCGTCCGCTCCATCCATCCCTCCTAACTAACCCTGCCATGCAAGCAGCGCAAACACAGCCACACATCCATCCATCATGCCTCCGCCAGACATCATCAGCTTATAAATGCACAGACACCAGCGTTGCTGCAACGGTAGAGCAAACGTATCCCATCATGCACCTGCATGCAATTCAATCCCCGCAATTGAGAGAGTGATAGAAGGTACAGAGAGGGAATAGAAAGAAAGAGTTAAAGGGAGAATGTTAAGCAAAGAGAGAGAGAGGGGTACAGAGAGAGAGAGAGAGAGAGAGAGAGAGAGAGGGGTACAGAGAGAGAGAGAGAGAGAGAGGGGTACAGAGAGAGAGAGAGAGAGAGAGAGAGAGAGTACAGAGAGAGAGAGAGGTACAGAGAGAGAGAGAGAGAGGTACAGAGAGAGAGAGAGGTACAGAGAGAGAGAGGTACAGAGAGAGAGAGAGAGAGAGAGAGGGGTACAGAGAGAGAGAGAGAGAGAGAGAGAGGGGTACAGAGAGAGAGAGAGAGGTAAAGAGAGAGAGAGGGGTACAGAGAGAGAGAGAGAGAGAGAGGTAAAGAGAGAGAGAGGGGTACAGAGAGAGAGAGAGAGAGGTAAAGAGAGAGAGGGGTACAGAGAGAGAGAGAGAGAGAGAGAGAAAGAGAGAAGGGTACAGAGAGAGAGAGAAAGGTAAAGAGAGAGAGAGGGGTACAGAGAGAGAGAGAGAGAGAGAGAGGGGGGTACAGAGAGAGAGAGAGAGAGAGAGGGGTACAGAGAGAGAGAGAGAGAGAGAGAGAGAGAGAGAGAGAGAGAGAGAGAGGGGTACAGAGAGAGAGAGAGAGAGAGGGGTACCGAGAGAGAGAGAGGGGTACCGGGAGAGAGATACAGAGAGAGAGAGAGGTACAGAGAGAGAGAGAGGCTGGGAGCCAGCCAGCAGGAGTTATGGAGTAGGGAGGACAGTATGTGCAGGGTCCCTCCAAGCCCCCCTACCCACCTTCTACCTCCCTATCTCCCTCACTTTTCCCTCTCAGTCTCCCTTTCCCCTCCATCTCCCTTTCCCCTGCATCTCCTCTTCCTCCCCCTCTTTCCCTCCTCCTCCAGGCAAGTTTCCATATCCTCCCCCTGCTCCTCCCCCATCAAAGCCTCTCTTTCAATCGGGACACAAAGGGCAGCAAGGTGACAGCTCTGGCCTGCAGCTCCTCTGGGCCAGGGCCCCGGCCCTCTCCCACAGCCCCAGAATGGCCCCTTCACCCTGGGCACAAATGGCCCTTTGACTGGGAAGGGGGTGGAGGAGGGAGATGGGGGGAGGCTAAAAAGCTAGGATGAGAGAGTAGAAGAGGGGACGGGTGCTTGTCTGGGACACAGCAGGGATGGTTAGGATTAGGGGACGGCTGGAGACCAACGCTGCTCTTTTAGTTTCACACCCCCCACACACACCCCCCACACACACCCTCCACACACACCCTCCACACACACCCTCCACACACACCCTCCACACACACCCTCCACACACACCCCCCACACACACCCCCCACACACACCCCCCACACATACCCCCCACACACACCCCACACACACACACCCCCACACACCCTCCACACACACCCCGCACACACACCCCCCACACACACCCCCCACACACCCCGCACACACACCCCCCACACACACCCCCACACACCCTCCACACACACCCCGCACACACACCCCCCACACACACCCCCACACACCCTCCACACATACCCTCCACACACACCCCCCACACACACCCCGCACACACACCCTCCACACATACCCTCCACACACACCCTCCACACATACCCCCCACACACACCCTCCACACATACCCTCCACACACATACCCTCCACACATACCCTCCACACACACACCCTCCACACACACCCTCCACACATACCCCCCACACATACCCCCCACACACACCCTCCACACATACCCTCCACACATACCCCCCACACATACCCTCCACACACACCCTCCACACACACCCCCCACACATACCCTGCTACACAGTGATGGGCAAGCTACTTGATATGTGTAGTGAGCTAGGCTACTAGCTACTCAACAATAAATTCAGCTTCACTACACAGAAGCTACTACTCATAAAAATGTAGCAAGCTAAGTTACAAAAATCTGTCAAAAGTAGCTTGATACATTAGCAGCTACTTTCGGTAAAAAAAAACTGCATGCCAAGTCAATGCAATTTTAGTGATCAACGCAAATGTCAGCCGGATAAAGGCTAAAATATGTTTAGATGTAGTTATTGAACAATAGCCTAATCCAAAATGCTAATACACAATTGCTGTTATCTAGTCGGACTGGCCGCGCAGGCAGTGTGAGTGGAGATGAGACGATCATGGCCCTCGCTGTACTCAGCTCTTGTGAGATCAGTCGTAACGTGAACTGCAGAACAGGATATGTGAGATGCTTTTTCCATGCTTTGCTTTTCAGATGTGTCCAGGAGAAATTAGCTTTCAAGACGCTACTGCACTACTGGATCAATACAAGAGCTTAGCTACTGAAAAGTTACTTGGTTTTGTAAATAGTGACGTTACAGCCAAGCTACTGACAAATGTAGTTTAGCTAGTAGCGTCACTACAAGTAGCGAAGCTACTGCCCATCACTGCTGCTACACACCCCCTCCACACACCCCCTCCACACATAACTGTGCTTCAGCTCTGGAGTAGGTTAGAGGCTCGAACAGAAGCAAGGTTGAGTTAAACAGAGTAGTACACACACACCCTTCATACACACACACACACTTTATACACACACACTCCTCCATCCCCAACACACACAGTCCTTCCTCCCAACCCCCCTCACCTTTGCGGTCAGGTTTGAGGTGGCGATCTACAGGGGGGGGCTGACAGTCGCTGATGAGCGTGGGTCTTCGCGGGGGGGTCTTGGGGCTGGAGCGGAACCCCATGTGGGCCGGGGGGGGGACCTGCTTCCCCAGAGAGGAGAACTCCAGGGTGCCGGGGGTCATGGGGACGTAGTTGGTCTCCTGGGGCCCTTCTGAGGGGCCCAGGGTTAGGGTTAGCTGGGACGGGGAGTTAGGGTTCATGGGCACGTAGTTCTGGTCCACCTCCTCGGTGGACTGGCTCCCACACACTGGCATCATGCCCTTGTTCATCTGGGGGGGGGGGGGGGGGGGTAGAACACAAGCAGGGAGGGGAAACACACACACACACACACACAGGTGAACACCCACAGGTGAATTGTTTGAACATTTTGATTACAGATAGCAAAGCTGGAACCCTTTCATTTGATACTATACCTTCACATACCTACTATACTAACCCTAACCCTTTATCTTCATATACCTATACTATACCTTTATACTAACCCTAACCCTTAACCTTCAAAATATATTTTATTATACTTTATTATGCATATCAAAAAGCCTGCATTTCTCTGAGTGGTTATACAGTGACCACAATTACTCGTTGGACAGATGATTCAGGCCTCTGGCACATTGAGAGGATACATTGTGTGGTGTGTATATGGGAGTGTGCATGCATGCATGTGTGTGTGTGAGAGAGAGAGAGAGCTACTCACAAAGTAGCTGTTGAAGCTCTCGTTGAAGTCGAAGGAGCAGGTTTTGTCTGAAGGAAAAGATCTGGGAATGGAATAGCATTCCTGCGAGCCGAAATCTGCTGGATGAGAGATCCACATGCACACAAACATGACTACCATCCAGTTATCATGCTATGAAAGAGATCATGTTTTTACAAAGTCAGATTCAACCCCATCCTAACTCTAACCCACACTGACCCATCCTAACCCACACTGACCCATCCTAACCCACACTGACCCATCCTAACCCACACTGACCCATCCTAACCCTAACCCTAACCCACACTGACCCATCCTAACCCTAACCCTAACCCTAACCCACACTGACCCATCCTAACCCACACTGACCCATCCTAACCCACACTGACCCATCCTAACCCACACTGACCCATCCTAACCCACACTGACCCATCCTAACCCTAACCCTAACCCTGACCCATCCTAACCCACACTGACCCATCCTAACCCACACTGACCCATCCTAACCCACACTGACCCATCCTAACCCACACTGACCCATCCTAACCCACACTGACCCATCCTAACCCACACTGACCCATCCTAACCCTAACCCTGACCCATCCTAACCCACACTGACCCATCCTAACCCTAACCTTGACCCATCCTAACCCACACTGACCCATCCTAACCCACACTGACCCATCCTAACCCACACTGACCCATCCTAACCCTAACCCTAACCCACACTGACCCATCCTAACCCTAACCCTAACCCACACTGACCCATCCTAACCCACACTGACCCATCCTAACCCACACTGACCCATCCTAACCCACACTGACCCATCCTAACCCACACTGACCCATCCTAACCCACACTGACCCATCCTAACCCTAACCCTAACCCACACTGACCCATCCTAACCCTAACCCTAACCCACACTGACCCATCCTAACCCACACTGACCCATCCTAACCCACACTGACCCATCCTAACCCACACTGACCCATCCTAACCCTAACCCTGACCCATCCTAACCCACACTGACCCATCCTAACCCTAACCCACACTGACCCATCCTAACCCTAACCCACACTGACCCATCCTAACCCACACTGACCCATCCTAACCCACACTGACCCATCCTAACCCACACTGACCCATCCTAATCCTAACCCTAACCCACACTGACCCATCCTAACCCACACTGACCCATCCTAACCCTAACCCTAACCCACACTGACCCATCCTAATCCTAACCCACACTGACCCATCCTAACCCACACTGACCCATCCTAACCCACACTGACCCATCCTAACCCACACTGACCCATCCTAAACCCAACCAAGCTATGGCACCCTCTCAGAGCAGCATCATGTTTCTGGTTTATTGATGAGCCTCAACCGTAAGAGAACTCTGGTAGGTGTAATCTCACTTGTCACCACTGGAGGGGGCTGTGTGGACATGAAGTCTGCTGAACTGCACAGGAAGTCTGCCTAACATACCTTTCCGGATGCGGGAGGAGTCCATGGTGCCGATGGTGTTGCTACGCGATGCTTTGCTCCCAACACTGCTGGGAACACAGTAGGTCCCGTCCGTCTCGGACACGGAGCGCGGTGTACAGTACACGTCTGAGGGGGAGCGCTCAGCCGGGGCCCCCGGGGGGTTCCCCCCTGACAGGGAGCTGAGGGAGGGCTTGGGGGGCCGTGGAGGGGGCACGTGCCCCGCGCCCTCTGACCCCCCCGCCCCCACGGAGGAGCTACGAGGGACCTGATAGGTGCAGTTGCTCCCAGGGGTGGGCGGGATGTCGTAGCTGACTGACAGGTTCCGTATCTGCGTCTCCATGGAGGGTTTCCGTGACGGTGTGTTGAAGACGTAAAGCTCCACCTCCCCGGGGTCCTGGGAGGGCGAGGGGGCGGGGCCGGTGAGGACTGTGTCCTGGGAGAAGCTGCGGGGGAGGTGGTAGAGGGAGGCGGAGTCTATCGAGGGCCCACGGGAGGGGGGGGAGTCGTACAGGGACGGGACACCGTTGTGGGAGGACGTGTGTTTGGAGGAGGAGGGGGGGGTGCGGCGGGAGGGGAGGTTGTCGTTCAGGTCAGTCTCTGAGGAGGTGGATTTGGAACAGTCATGAGCCCTGGGGAGGGGGGGGGGGAGACACAGGTTAGGGTGGTAACCCTCTTATTCAACACACGCACACACAGCAGTGTTGCTCTGCAGACAGTCACATGACCAGGGTGAGTTCAGACCAGGAGGTCTACTGGTGACGACATATTGTCCTGCTGGGTAACATCTGTTGAGGTTCACAGCTGACTGCTGGGAACACACAGAACAGCAGGAGGAACAGCAGCAGGAGGAGGAGGAACAGCCGGAGGAGGAGGAGGAACAGCGGGAGAAGGAGGAACAGCAGGAGGTTGAGGAGGAACAGCAGGAGGAGGAGGAGGAACAGCAGGAGGAACAGCAGGAGGTTGAGGAGGAACAGCAGGAGGAGGAGGAGGAACAGCAGCAGGAGGAGGAGGAACAGCCGGAGGAGGAGGAGGAACAGCGGGAGAAGGAGGAACAGCAGGAGGTGGAGGAGGAACAGCAGGAGGTGGAGGAGGAACAGCAGCAGGAGGAGGAGGAACAGCCGGAGGAGGAGGAGGAACAGCGGGAGAAGGAGGAACAGCAGGAGGTTGAGGAGGAACAGCAGGAGGAGGAGGAGGAACAGCAGGAGGTGGAGGAGGAACAGCAGGAGGTGGAGGAGGAACAGCAGGAGAAGGAGGAGGAACAGCAGGAGGTGGTGGAGGAGGAGGAACAGCAGGAGGAGGAGGAACAGCCGGAGGAGGAGGAACAGCCGGAGGTGGAGGAGGAACAGCCGGAGGTGGAGGAGGAACAGCCGGAGGTGGAGGAGGAACAGCAGGAGGTGGAGGAGGAACAGCAGGAGGAGGAGGAGGAACAGCGGGAGAAGGAGGAACAGCAGGAGGTTGAGGAGGAACAGCAGGAGGAGGAGGAACAGCAGGAGGTGGAGGAGGAACAGCAGGAGGAGGAGGAGGAACAGCAGGAGGAGGAACAGCAGGAGGTGGTGGAGGAGGAGGAACAGCAGGAGGAGGAGGAGGAGGGGGAGGAGAAACAGGAGGAGGAGGAGGAGGAAGAACAGCAGGAGGAGGAGGAGGAACAGCAGGAGGCGGAGGGTTGAGTTTTACAGATCAACAGGAAAACGAGTTAGCTGGAGTTTTCCCAGTGACTGCTGTTTGGGAGGTGAGGGATCACACACACAAACTGTTTAGGAGGTGAGGGGTCAGACACACACACACACACTGTTTAGGAGGTGAGGAGTCAGACACACACACACACACACTGTTTAGGAGGTGAGGAGTCACGTGGTCATACATACACACAGTTTGGGAGGTGAGGGGTCAACGGAACATGGTCTCACACACACACAAATACACACCCACACGCACTTGTGCGGGCTGGGATTAGTTAGTATTAATCCTAAAATGTCTGTGGCTGCGTGTGTGTGTGTGAGTGTGTGTAGCTGTGTATATAAGTGTGTGTGTGTGTGCGTGTGTATGAGCGCCTCATCTATGAATGTGTGTCAGTCCACACCAGCAGGCAGAACTAGCTGGCTAGCTAGCCACTCACAGACTAGGAGGAGGAGTCCTGCTCTCACACTCCTCTAGGAGCAAGTACTCCACTGGGGAGGGGCCACCCCGTACTGGACTACAACGCAGGGAGAGATGGGAAACGGAGTGAGACAGTGAGAGAGGGAGTTGACAGAGTGGCAGACTTGTGGAGCTAGCAGCATGAGACATGCTGAGACGTTTGGGAAAAGACTAGAGTCCAGCTGACTGAAGATGGCAAACCTGAATAAAACAATAATGCGCAAAAAACATTAACATCAACATAAACATCAGACATTTAGAAAGGCCAGTTTGAAGAAGAGAGAGCGCAAGAGACCATCACTGAGGTATACCACACAAACACAAAAGACAAGATTAAAGATGATTAAGCCACAGTAAGACCACACACACACACCCCTTCCACCCTCACACACACCTGTTGGGCTCTGGCTTCTTGCTCTCACAGTTAGCCAGCCAGAGGTAGTCCTGGGGCTCGTCCAGGCTGGACTGGGAGTCCAGGTGACGCACACTGACGGGATGGTACGGGGGGGGCACGCCGGCCAGCACCCCACCTACCCCTAGCGGGGGGGGCGTGTCCACCACCGAGCTGCTGCTACCGCCTGATTGGTGGGCTGCCTTCACAGCTTCTAGACAAAGAGGGAGGGGGGAGAAAGGGGAAAGAGAGAGAAAGAGTGAGGGAGAGAGGAATGGAGAGGGAGAGAGTGAGCGAGAGGTGTGTGTGTGTGTGAGCATTGTACAAAAGTCTCTCTCTCTCCCCCTCTCTCTCGTCTACATACAGAGCTCTCATTCATTTTGACCATCTCTGCCTTTGACTGTTGATGCCTCAGTCTCCCCCTCCCAGTCTCCCCCTCCCAGTCTCCCCCTCCCAGTCTCCCCCTCCCAGTCTCCCCCTCCCAGTCTCCCCCTCCCAGTCTCCCCCCTCCCAGTCTCCCCCTCCCAGTCTCCCCCCTCCCAGTCCCCCCCTCCCCCTCCCCCTCCCCCTCCCCCCTCCCCCTCCCCCTCCCCCTCCCCCTCTCCCCCTCCCCCTCTCCCCCTTACCGTCGTCGGTGGGGTTAAAGCCACAGATGTCGCAGATGCAGCGGACCCACTTGTTCATGTCGTCCTCCGTGTCTGCCACCAGATAGAACACGCGGTCGATGGTCTTGATGTCAAAGATGAAGCTGTGCTCCAGGTCTTTCTTGTTGAACGTCAGACCTGCATCCACCTAGGGGTGGAAACTAGCATTAGCATGGAGCTCTACAGTGTAAATGAGACAAGTTTTTAGCATTTATTTTGTAGCATTGGCATGTAGAGAAACAGTAAAAAAAGAGGCAGGATTTAGCATTTAGCTCATAGTGTTATGGCTAAATATGTAGATCTGTGTACCTGTTCACACAGGTTGAGGTCGATCACTCTGATGGGCTTCTTGGCGTGGTCATTCTTATAGTACTCCAGCACGTCTGGGTCACCTGTCAGACGGCCACT
This sequence comes from Hypomesus nipponensis, assembly GCF_054491055.1. Classification (NCBI taxonomy): domain Eukaryota; kingdom Metazoa; phylum Chordata; class Actinopteri; order Osmeriformes; family Osmeridae; genus Hypomesus; species Hypomesus nipponensis. The sequence goes on along the minus strand of NC_140382.1, from coordinate 19,443,818 downwards.
CCGAAGAATGAACCAGCGCTTCTTCCATGCCTGGAAAGAGGGAGGAGTAGGGGCGAGGGGGAGAGGGAGGAGGAATAGGAGAGAGGGGAGGACAGAGAGGAGGAGGAGGGAGGTAGAGAAGGGACAGACATGAGTCATATAAAAAACATCGAAGCCCCCCCAGACTACAAACATGGTGGCTAAAAGCTGCTGCTCCTGCTCCTGCTGCTGCTGTTGACCTTCTCTGGCCAGACACACACCATAACATTAGGTGAATTAGGCATTAGGCTGAATGGAGATTTGAACTCAAGACTCGCTATTAATGAGCAGAGGAGAGGCACAGCAGCCTTTAACCGTTTTTGCAAGATCAACCCAGTTTACCAGGAGATTAGAGAGGCCTGCAAAAGGAACTATCACCCAGGCCAGGATATTGCCATTGACCAGAGGATGGTTGCCTCCAAAGCTCGCATTGGACTAAAACAATATATGAAAAATAAGCCTGTTTGCTGGGGATACAAACTGTTTGTTCTGGCTGACTCCAAGAGCGGATACACATGGGACTTTTTAGTATACGAGGGAAAGCTCCAGGGAAACAGTGGCAAGGGACTCAGTTGAGTCAGTGATGGAGCTAATTGACACACAGTTGATGGGCACCGGGTACAAGCTCTTTGTTGACCATTTCTACACGAGTCCCACCCTTTTCCAAGACCTCCTTCAGAAGAGGATCTGGGCATGTGGAACCATCTGCACAAACAGAATTGGATTCCCGAGAAAAAAAGTCAACAGTTTGGACGCAAAATCTCCCACGGCAGCATTTGTTGGATAAGGAACGACTCCCTCCTCTTTGTCCAGTGGCAAGACACATGGGACGTCTTCCTGTGTTCAACGCTCCACGCGGCACATGCACAGGACACGGTGCAGAGGAGGGTCAAAGGTGCAGATCAGCACAGGGTACTGAAAGACATCCCAGTTCCACCTGTGATAAAGGACTACAACCAGTGCATGGGTGGAGTGGACCTTTGTGATGCACTGATAAGATACTATAAAGTACTCCACAAGACCCAGAGATGGTACAAGACCTTCTTCTATCATTTCCTGGACATTGGGATTGTGAAGGCCTTCCTCCTTCACAAATACATTGCAAAAGGAAAAAGACAGGTGCCTCTGACCCAAGATGCCTTTAGAGAGATCCTTGTTGTTGAGGTGGCAGCGTTGGGGTCTCACCTCTCACCCGGCCCCTCATCTTCCATCGTGCCTCAACTCACAGCTAGTCACAGGCCAGTGCATATCAGTGGAGACAGAACCGCTGTTTGGCTGGAGTGCAGGCACTGTGGTGTACAGTGAACACCAGTGAAGTGCTCAACCTGTGATGTGGCTTTGTGCTTTGTCCCCAAACGTGACAGCTACAATGACTGGCATGGCATGTTGCTCAAAACATTTTGTGAAATAGTTTGTAAATAATGTTCACTGTATGTAAATAGTTTGGTGTGCTTTTCTTATATAAACTGCTTTTCCACAATAACACTTGTTTTGACTCTTATGTGCACAAAGTTTAGTTTCAAGGATGTAAAAAGCACTCTTATGCTTCATTACTCTGTTTCAGCAACACTAATGGTGAATCTGAATATAGGATATGATAGCTCTGAGTGTCACCTTTCATTAGAGCCCAAACCTATGACTGTAGCTGAAAGAGTTCAAAAGTTGTAGCCTTTTTATGCTAGGTATGTGGCCATGGTTACCAAGGGTCCTTTTGGAGTCTCCAAAGGGCACTTCTAGACAATGCCTGGATGTACCCTTAGAAAAACATGTGTATAACATTCATTTTTTGTGGTTTTATATTCAACTTTTGAGCTGAATTGGCTAAGGCTTCAAGCTGTGGTCCAATGCTGTCATCCAGCTAATACCTACCACCTCTAGGCCTCTTCAGGCCTCTGTTTTCAAAACAAAATCTAGGCGGAAATAGAAACTTTCAATTTCCTTGTGTTCAAGCTTCTATTACTCAACACCAGTAGGACTTACCGGGGTCCTGACAACAGGGGAAATAACATCAGAGTCTCATCTTTCAAAATAGACCACAGTCATGCATGTACTCCAAATGGTTCATGAACAGTTTTCAATTTACTTTGGGTATGCTGTTTAGGAGTTTTCCAGCAAATTTAACAGGATTTTTAATTAAACAGCTCTAATTCAATCATATTTTGACATACCCAGGTGAAATTGTTTATGGTACTTGAGAGTGATGTCATCTTGAACCCTATTAGGTTTGAAAAACCATAAGTAAAACAAAAATATTGAGGCGATGGCAGGGGAAATCACGTAGACTTTGGGCATGGCTTATAGCAACACCTATGGTGTTCACCTATGGTGACCGTGGGCCATTAGCGATCTGGAAGTAGTGAGTGACCTGTTGTATCATTGGGCCAAATTAGAAAAAAATCGGGCCAAGGACTTTTTGAGCTATTGAGACATTTCATGGAGAAATATAATATTAATAGGAATATTGACAAATAAAATAGGTTACCTCCTACCAGTGGAACCCTAATTATAAATAAAGTAAAGTAAGCAAACAGCGCTTGATCGGCCATGACTGACGTCAACGCAGCAAACCTTGAGAAGCTGTAATGTCCGACTTCACAGAGCCGTTTTCAACTCCTCCCCGACTGCAAGCAGCTACTCTCGCCGGTCGTTTCATGCAGCCGCAGTCCATGTCGAACGCACCTAATGTTAAACGGGCCACACCCACACCATAACAATAGGTGCATTCGACATGGACTGCGGCTTTGAGCATTGGCGAAACGGAAGCTGTCAGAATAATTACAAAACACGCGTCAAAGTTGTCGTGTGTGAGTCTGGCCAATCATGAAATACCTGTGTCATCACTAGAACCCGTGCAGTTGCTCTTGAAAAAATGCGCTCGGCTACACAGCCGGCAGTTCTCGTATAGATCTCACGGTACTTTGATGGCGACGTCACAGTGACGTATCCTCGGCGCTGTCTCAAGTCGGACAAAAAGTCTAACCAGAATTCACTGTTTCTAGTCAGCCGCCTGCAGCGCTGCATGAAGTCAGTCCATGTCAAACGCATCAATTGTTAGACGGGCCACACCATAACATTGTTAGACAGGCCACACCCACACCATAACATTGTTAGACTGGCTCTCCGTCTCTCAAATTATCGCCAAAATAATTAACAAGCGAATGGGAACCCCCTGTGCCCAAGATAACCACAGGAGAAAGAGACAGATACAGAAACAGAGAAGGCACACACACTGAATGTAAAGGTCAGCATGCCATCACCCTCCACAATCCTGCTCCTATTCTCAACCCCAGCACTGTAGACACCACATCCTGGAGACACCACATCCTGCGAGACACCACATCCTGAGGAGACACCACATCCACACCAGCCCTGGAGACACCACATCCTGGAGACACCACATCCTGCGAGACACCACATCCTGGAGACACCACATCCACACCAGCCCTGGAGACACCACATCCTGAGGAGACACCACATCCACACCAGCCCTGGAGACACCACATCCACACCAGCCCTGGAGACACCACATCCTGGAGACACCACATCCACACCAGCCCTGGAGACACCACATCCACACCAGCCCTGGAGACACCACATCCTGGAGACACCACATCCTGGAGACACCACATCCACACCAGCCCTGGAGACTTTCCCCAGATCAAACTACAATATCAAATAAGATAAAACTACATTTTCCATTAGTCCATACTAAGCACCGGTCAGGTTCCAGTCCACACAACGAACAACATCAAAATCTCATATACACTATGTGTGAGTGTGTGTGTGTGAGCGTGTGTAAGAGAGACAGAGAGAGAGAGTGTGTGTTAAAGAGAGTGAGTGTGAGATAGAGAAAGAGGGAGACGGCGAGAGAGAGGGAGATGGAGAGAGACTGAAAGAGAGAGGGAGACGTAGAGAGAGAGACAGAGAGGGAGAGAGTGCCAGAGGGAGAGTGTGGTGGTCCATGACAAAGCAGTCTGGGGTCCAATTACCCCCCGGGACGTGGATGGGGGGGGCAGGGGATTGGGTTACCATGGCCACACCCTGTCCTGGGTAGAGGGGCCTCGTTTAGCCACAGAGACACACTCACTGGTGGATTCACATCATTTTTACCACATTACAGACGTGTGTTTAGTCTTGTAGCAGCTAGGCTAGCAGGTTAGGGTTAGGTCCTGTAACAGCTAAGCTAGCAGGTTAGGGTTAGGTCCTATAACAGCTAAGCTAGCAGGTTAGGGTTAGGTCCTGTAACAGCTAAGCTAGCAGGTTAGGGTTAGGTCCTGTAACAGCTAGTCTAGCAGGTTAGGTCCTGTAGCAGCTAGGATAGCAGGTTAGGGTTAGGTCCTGTAGCAGCTAGGATAGCAGGTTAGGGTTAGGTCCTGTAGCAGCTAAGCTAGCAGGTTAGGTCCTGTAGCAGCTAGGATAGCAGGTTAGGGTTAGGTCCTGTAGCAGCTAAGCTAGCAGGTTAGGGTTAGGTCCTATAACAGCTAAGCTAGCAGGTTAGGGTTAGGTCCTGTAGCAGCTAGGATAGCAGGTTAGGGTTAGGTCCTGTAGCAGCTAGGATAGCAGGTTAGGGTTAGGTCCTGTAGCAGCTAGGATAGCAGGTTAGGGTTAGGTCCTGTAGCAGCTAAGCTAGCAGGTTAGGGTTAGGTCCTGTAGCAGCTAGGATAGCAGGTTAGGGTTAGGTCCTGTAGCAGCTAAGCTAGCAGGTTAGGGTTAGGTCAGACCTCCCCCCTTCGTGACTGAGCTCTACTGTCTCGTGACAACCACCACACTACGCTGCTCTTGAAATGACTCAACCCAGAAAAATGACCAACGGTGGTACCCAGTTGAAGCGGCCTCTGTGGTGAATCCAAGGGTTAGGTCCTGTAACAGCTAAGCTAGCTGGTTAGGGTCCAACACACCTCATATTCCTCCTCATTGTGTCAGCTGCAGGACCTACCTTGTCTGCGTGGTTCTCAGCCCAGAGGAGAGCCTCTGTGGGGTCAGCTGCTCCACGCCAGCCCCCTGCTCCCCTCCATGCCCTAGGCTACGCTTCTCCGGCACACCCTTAACAACGGGACTCCACTTCCTCAATGCTCCAGCCCAATAAAAGTTTTTGTAAATGTAAAAAAAAAAATGCCACAGTCCTGGAGAGTCACAATTCCACTCTGGAGACGGCACCAGTGTATGTGTGTGGCTAGTTGGCTGGGGAGTGGGACCGAGTGGGACAGGGACGACAGGATACCCCCGCGTTGCAGCTGTCCCCTCCTCCCTCCCTCCCCCTCCACCCCTACTGTGGTCTCGTTGGCCGATAGGCAGGAAGACCCCCCCCCCCCCCAATGGATGGACAGAGACATCATTGAAGGGGGACAAGAGGAGGGGGAGGGGAAAAGGGGTGAGGATGAGTGGGGGAGTGGGGTGAGGAGGAGGAGGGGGGAAGATGCCATCTAAGTGGAGTCACTCTTGACAGAGACCTAGTGAACCCGCTAGAAGGAGGGGAGGGGGCAATAAGGAGCCAGAATGAAAGAACAAGTGTAGGACAGTAGACAGTTACTGTGAAAGAGACTCAACTGGCCTTTATGTTTCAAGTCTTAAGAGGGAGGGGGTTTGTGTGGCGTGTCTGGAGGGAGGTGTGTGTGATGTGGGTGTGTGTGTGGCAGAGATGGAAGGGAACAAAGTTACTGTACTTAAGTAGATTTTCTCTGGCATCAGTACTTAACTTCACCATACATTTTTCGGACAACTTTTTTTACTTTCACTCCTTACATTTTTTACACAAATATCTGTACTTTCTACTTCTTTCAAACCAGATTCGTTACTTTAATTTGGTGGCATGATCTCTCTCTCCTCTCCATAAGTTGCGTTATGGATGAGACAGAGGAAGTTAGTGATGTCTACATGACTGAGAATAGAGACATTCCTGATCCCCCATTTAAATATATGAGGGAGATGTTTGAAATTCTAGATGTCAAAAAGGATTTCTAGCGAATGAGCTGCATGTCTAGTGTATTAATGTATGTTTATATGCACATTACATATAATGGTGTGAGGTCCAGTTACCAGCGAGACACTAAAACAGGTAGCAGTATTGGCTACTTTATCAGAACCCACACTTCTTTACTTTAACTTGAAAAGTATTTTTAAACATGAGTATCTGGACTTCTACTTGAGTGAAGGATGTGTGTACTTTTGCCATCTCTGGTGTGCGGGGGGTGTGTGTGTGTGTGTTATCTAACTGTTCTACAACATCTGGACTGTAGCACCACAGACCGGCCTGGCTGGGTCTGGTCCTAGTCTCCACGGCGACAGGCCCCAGAAGATAACCACACACCCACAGCCCAACTGTCAACCCCCCCTCCCTACACAGATACAGCAGCATATTGTGCTGTATCTCCCTCTCCCCCTCTCACACACACACACACACACACGTTGCTGCGTCCTTCAGAGCAGCGATTCCCAACATGTGGGTCGCAACCCCCCCTCGGGGTCGCTGAAGATTTCTGAGGGGTTGCCAAGCTCACTCTAGTTTGAGGGTTTAAAGATAAATAATAAATAAATACAAACTGTTAGACATCACCACAAATACAAATTATTGCAAGTGTAATAATAGTGGGTAAGCTCTATGAAAAGATAAACGTTTCTATTGTGTTATTGCTGTGTATCAAGATAAAGGCCTCTCGGAAATCAGAGAAGCGGCCAAAACAGACCCGGCCAATTTCAAACGGCTAGTTCTAGCAAAGAGTATAGAAGCACTAAAGTAACTAGAAGTGCTATATACTCTCTAGTTCAGGCAAAGAGTATAGAAGCACTGAAGCAACTAGAAGTGCTATACTCTTTGCTTCTAGTGCAACGCTCAAGACAACATAGCGACTAGTCAAACAAACGATTATGGCAAAGCGCCAGGGAGAAGAGAAATGTAAAAAACACATGGACAAACTGAGGATCAAGCGTGTTGTTGGGTCCTCAAGCGGAGGACAAGCTTGTGGATGTCAAGACAAATTCTCAAACAGTTCTGGCTCGTGAAAGGACCCAACTTTGCTTATATTTTTTAAATATGCAAATTCCATAACATTAATCTGGCAAAATTATTGTTTTAAAATTAGCGGAGATAATTTTAGAGAGATAATTCAATTGCTACATTTATTTTATAAGTGATTTCTCTGATTAACTGAACATGAGTAGATTATGAATTGCTCCTATTTTATTTAACCATTATAAATATGAGCAACAAGTGGAGCTCATATTTATTCATAAAAATATAAATTCATATTTCAATTTTAAAAAGGTGAATTCAAAACCAACAAATTCAGTGGTGTTTAAATTTCAATATTAATTATCCAATGCCTTTTGCAATTCAAAACATAATGTCACTGATTTGCTTCCATAATATCCACCCTCTCTCCGTGCACGCCCCTAAACAATGAGCAGGATGAACAGATTTTTCTTTTCAAGTTCAAGTTGAATAATATAGCTGCAAGCAGCAATGGAGGGGCCAAGCAGTCCACAGCAGGACATAGCACCATAGCCTCCATAGCACTTGTGCAACAATTAAGTCACAACATCCTGTTGCACTCATGCAACACCTAGTTACCAACATACCAATGATTTTTCTGGTATAGCACCCCAGCCCTCTGCTCTTTGTAGGAATGATGGAACCCAAGTGTAGTGACAATTGGACAAATGGTTGCTGAGATAAGCTATCATGTCTTGTTTGGCGGCTTTGCCGCCGCCTTTAAATGGCTCTACCGAAAAAAACTTTTTATAAAATGGAAAATCCATCTGATACCTTTTGTGCAACTGGGTCTGAAGATAATCTTTGCCAAATTTGGTAAACATAGGACAAAATTTGGGGCATCCAAAAGGTTTTTACACTTTTCCATGAAATCCAAAACGGTGGCTGCGTCAATTCGGTTGTTATGAAACATTATCAATGGTCAGGCTTGGGATCTCACAAGACATCAAGAGACAAAGAAATGACTTTATTAAGGTAAAAACTTCAACAGTTATTAGCCAAAACACGTTTATGCTTCCGGCCACGCCCCCTTTTAGTCACAACACCATTTTTGGAAGCATCCTCAGAATAAGGTTCAGAGTAGGCATACCAAATTTGGTGTCACTGCCTCAAAGAACTGCTGAGATATGATTTAACTTCCTGTTTGGTGGCTTTTCTGCTGAATTTGATTGGCTGTCACGGACAAACGGTTTTGGGGATCAAAATTATTTACCATAACGTTAGTGAGGCTTGGTCTGAAGAGCATATGTGGTAATTTTGAAGATTTGTCAAATTGTAGGAGCTGCAGGCTTTCAAAGGTTTTTGATAAAACCGGAAATGGCTGAAAATCTATATAACCGGAAATTGAAGCCATGGTGGGCATTTGATCCTTGGAGTATATCATTTTTGACAATTGGGCATGCGGTTCAAAAGTTACTTGTGTAAACGCAACTCCAACTTTGACCCGTTGGTGGAAGTAGAGTTCCCGAGTATGAGACATGAAACTTTGTGAATTGGACCAGGGGATTGTCCCCAATGAGTGTGCCAAATTTCACAACTTTCGACCAAGCGCTTCTAGGGCCTGCCATAGGAATCCATGGCGGAAGAATAATAATAACTAGAGGGTATAATCTCTGGGGAAATTGTTAATGACCGTTTGGGCCGTTTTTTAATGACATTTTTACAACTGATATTTCAGTATATTTAATATAAAAATGCATACGTTATTTATAAAGATTACATAGATTTAAAAGCATTTTTTTGCTGCTCATTTACAACTCAAAATACTAAGAGTAAAGTGTAGAATTAAATAGTAGTCTTCGCATTTCCCCTGCAAGAGGGAATGGTGATGAGCAGCCTCATAGTTGAATCAAACCGAATACATGTGGCAGACCGGTGTAAAGATTTACCTAATCTCTATGACTTAAATGTCCTTTTAAGTTTTTCATTTCTCATTATATTTTCAGGCATTTAGCCTAGGCCTACTTATATTGCATTCATTCATTAATAAACAACCCCCTTTGAAGATTATTTACATTTATTCATTTAGCAGACGCTTTTATCCAAAGCAACTTCCAAGAGAGAGCTTTACAAAGTGCATAGGTCACTGATAATAACAACAAGAACAAGCCCCAAAACATTGCGGGTAGCCAAAACAAGAAGCACACATTGTGAACAACCAAAAATAAGTGCCAAAGGGAAGAACCATAAGAGCATGTAGTTAAGCAAGCAACAATTAAAAAGCATGAACCTCAAAGTGCAAGTGTAGCTGTAGAAAAGCAAGCAACAGTAAAATCAAAAATAAGATTAACTAAAATAGAATATTTCGCAGCAAATACAACAGTTTAAATCGGTTACCACTAACCAACAAGAGCAACAAGTCTCTAAGCAAGACTCATTGTGATCCTTGAGGAAACTAGCAAACCATTCCTAGTACCGTTGTACTCCCGGAACAAGTGCGTCTTGAGCCTTCTCTTGAAGGTGGAGAGATTATTCCAACAACGACGTTACTGTCAGTAGCTATCTCAGATGGAATCGCGATTCAAACAGTACCATCTGCTAACTGAAAATATGCCCCCAAAAACGTAAATAAGCTTGACATTTATTTAGTGGAAAATTGCTCATTCATAAAAAGCTCACTGGTAGCAATCATTGTCAGTAACAAGGCAAAATGAGAACCGTGTGGAGAAGCTGCCCCGGTAAATTGTACTACTACAGTACAGTACTAGACTACTGCTGTGTTCGTCTTGGTAGCGATTGCGTTGATTGAATTCGATTTAACGTTCCATTGTAAGGCTGATATTAATTATTTTCATGACAGATTGACAAAGTTTAGGCTGTGGCAATAAAGTTCAGGTTGGTAGTCAGATAGTTTCACCTACTGAAATACTTATATAGGCTAAGTAAAGGAAGTGCCGAACATGTTCTGCCGTCGTTTGACTTCCTAAACAGCTGTGGAGATGTTTTTGTTGGCTACTGTACTAGTGTATTGCATAGGCTACGGTGTTGCAGTGAGCTACACTGGTTTGAAACCACAATGATAATTTCAACAACAAATTGTTTACTTGTAATCTAATGTCATAATAAATCCTTCAACGAAAATGCATGTGAGGAATGTTTAGTACTGACTATTATTACCTCTACCACCCTAACCCTAACCTCTACCACCCTAACATCTACCACCCTAACCCTAACCTCTACCACCCAAACCCTAACCTCTACCACCCTAACCTCTACCACCCTAACCTCTACCACCCTAACCTCTACCACCCTAACCTCTACCACCCTAACCTCTACCACCCTAACCTCTACCACCCTAACCGCTACCACTCTAAACCTAACCATTAGTACCACCACATGCCTCTGGGAAGATAAGGGATGTCTCACAAGCATCCTTCTCACACACACACACCACAAAGCTTCAAGGACACACACTCCTACCAATATCCTCTGCACCTTGGGTAGACAATACATTTTCTCCAGGAGATCCTGACTGAACACTTCCTGATATCAGCCCCTCCCCCGTAGCAGGAGCAGGGATATGATCACCTCTAGAATCACACACCAGTATGCCTCTTCACCACCACTAACATGTCCGTAACACATTACACCCCATCTATAGCAGGCAAATGACTTCACCTCTATGGAGGGTCATTTATAAACAAATTCAAAAGTAAGACACTGAACTTGTGAACTATCTGCTGAACTGGTGCCCTCACCACCCATTGCCTGCCCACATGCACGCAGGTTCACCTGTGTAGAGTCAGGTCACCCCTTCACCAGTATTGGGTGTTCTGTCTTAGTGGTGGCATGTGACCCACAGAGACACACATGACAGCGTTCCAGTGTGTGTTTCGTACAGGGTTGAACATTTGTGCATTCCTCCATGGCTGCAAATAACCTGTACTGCAACTGCTGCTGTGTAATATAACTACTCTGTCTCTCTCCAGCTCCCCGTCTCTCTCCAGCTCCCCGTCTCTCTCCAGCTCCCCGTCTCTCTCCAGCTCCCCGTCTCTCTCCAGCTCCCCGTCTCTCTCCAGCTCCCCGTCTCTCTCCAGCTCCCCGTCTCTCTCCAGCTCCCCGTCTCTCTCCAGCTCCCCGTCTCTCTCCAGCTCCCCGTCTCTCCCCAGCTCCCCGTCTCCCCAGCTCCCCGTCTCCCCAGCTCCCCGTCTCCCCGTCTCTCCCCAGCTCCCCGTCTCTCCCCAGCTCCAAGTCTCCCCGTCTCTCCCCAGCTCCCCGTCTCCCCAGCTCCCCGTCTCCCCAGCTCCCCGTCTCCCCAGCTCCCCGTCTCCCCGTCTCTCCCCAGCTCCCCGTCTCCCCGTCTCTCCCCGTCTCCCCAGCTCCCCGTCTCCCCAGCTCTCCCCAGCTCCCCGTCTCCCCAGCTCCCCGTCTCCCCAGCTCCCCGTCTCCCCGTCTCTCTCCAGCTCCCCGTCTCTCCCCAGCTCCCCGTCTCCCCGTCTATCCCCAGCTCCCTGTCTCTCCCCAGCTCCCCGTCTCTCTCCAGCTCCCCGTCTCCCCAGCTCCCCGTCTCTCTCCAGCTCCCCGTCTCCCCAGCTCCCCGTCTCTCCCCAGCTCCCCGTCTCCCCATCTCCCCAGCTCCCCGTCTCTCCCCAGCTCCCCGTCTCCCCAGCTCCCCGTCTCTCCCCAGCTCCCCGTCTTCCCAGCTCCCCGTCTCTCCCCAGCTCCCCGTCTCCCCAGCTCCCCGTCTCTCTCCAGCTCCCCGTCTCTCTCCAGCTCCCCGTCTCCCCAGCTCCCCGTCTCTCCCCAGCTCCCCGTCTCCCCAGCTCCCCGTCTCCCCAGCTCCCCGTCTCTCCCCAGCTCCCCGTCTCCCCAGCTCCCCGTCTCCCCAGCTCCCCGTCTCTCTCCAGCTCCCCGTCTCTCCAGCTCCCTGTATCTGCAGCTCCGTCTCTCCAGCTCCCTGTCTCGCTCCCTCAGAGGCGAAGACTAGAGTACACAGTATTAACCCTCACTGTACACATTACTAACCCTAACAGTACACAGTACTAACAGTACACAGTACTAACAGTACACACTACTAACCCTAACAGTACACAGTACTAACCCTCACAGTACACACTACTAACCCTAACAGTACACAGTACTAACCCTAACAGTACACACTACTAACCCTAACAGTACACACTACTAACCCTAACAGTACACACTACTAACCCTAACAGTACACAGTACTAACCCTCACAGTACACACTACTAACCCTAACAGTACACAGTACTAACCCTAACAGTACACACTACTAACCCTAACAGTACACAGTACTAACAGTACACACGTCCTTCACTAGTAGAAGTACAGTCATGTTTAAAAAGACTGGTAAGTGCTGACTACACTTTTTCACTCAAGTTAAAGTAAAGAAGTGTGGGCTCTGACATATACTTAAGTAAAAAGTAGCCATTACTACACCTGTTTTAGTGTCACGCAGGTAACTGGACTTCACATCATATGAATACATTGATACAAAAGACACTAGACACGCTGTGAATTCACCAGGAAATCCTTTTTGACACTGATCATTTTGAACCTCTCCCTCATGTATGGCCATGGGGGATCAGGAATGTCTCTGTTCTCAGTCATGTCAACATCACTAACTCCCTCTGTGTCATCCAGAATGTACCTTTTCACACACAATGAAAGGAGAGGAGAGGAGAACAGAGAAGCCTAAAACAGTCAATTAAAGCAGTCCTCATCAATGATGCACACCTTTATTTGGGAGGGACAGGGAAGGAGAGAGAGAGAGAGAGAGAGAGAGAGAGAGAGAGAGAGAGAGAGAGAGGACTGAGGGGGAGGGAGGGACAGGGAAGGAGAGAGAGACGGATCAATACCTAAATAGTGGTCTCCTGGCCTGACCAGGTTTAGACTCAGAGATGGCCCCCTCCATTGCCTCTCTTCCTGCATGTTACGTTTCCTTCTGCCTGACCCTCTTCCTGGCCCAGTGGGCTGATGTCTAGCCCACCTGCAACCTGACACCCTGCAGACCCCCCCCCCTTCCCACACACAAACACACATACACACACAACGCCCCCACAGGGTGAAGCATTAACCAGAGACTGGGAGCTTAAACATGAACACGGCTCCCATCAGCCCTGAGCAGAAGCACAGAGGTCACATGGCAGGGGTCAGTCAGGAAGAACCACACCACCACACAACTGCTGTGCTCTTTGCTACAGGAAACACAGCTTTTACTAAGCAGAACAACTGAAGCAGCACATACACACAAAACACATCCCTCTCTGCTAAGTTTCCACTTTGTTGGCATTTTCTGCTCTTCCTGCTCGTCTGTTCTCTACACTGGGCAGAAACACTTCCCTTATGTCGGATGTGTGCTAGTGTGTGAGCGTGAGAGTGTTCCAGACCTCCTTGAGTGTTGAGGTTTCACTTCTGCAGCAACACCAGAGTTCCCAAGAGACACCAGAACCTCTTCTACACCATCTCAACCCTTCCTCTCTGCTCCTGCCTGGACTAACAGCTTCCCTCTCTGCTCCTGCCTTGACTAACAGCTTCCCTCTCTGCTCCTGCCTTGACTAACAGCTTTCCTCTCTGCTCCTGCCTTGACTAACAGCTTCCCTCTCTGCTCCTGCCTTGACTAACAGCTTTCCTCTCTGCTCCTGCCTTGACTAACAGCTTCCCTCTCTGCTCCTGCCTTGACTAACAGCTTTCCTCTCTGCTCCTGCCTTGACTAACAGCTTCCCTCTCTGCTCCTGCCTTGACTAACAGCTTTCCTCTCTGCTCCTGCCTTGACTAACAGCTTTCCTCTCTGCTCCTGCCTTGACTAACAGCTTTCCTCTCTGCTCCTGCCTTGACTAACAGCTTTCCTCTCTGCTCCTGCCTTGACTAACAGCTTCCCTCTCTGCTCCTGCCTTGACTAACAGCTTTCCTCTCTGCTCCTCTCCTCCCACCACCAGATCCTCTCCTCAACCCTCACCACAACAGGAGGCAGCCTCCACCCTCCAGCTTTCTGTGTCTGCGAACGAGTCTCAGGAACACACACTCACATGCGTGTAAACAGACACATTGAGAAGGACAAGATCTCCTTAGTGTGACGAAGGCTCGTCCAATCAGAAACACCCTGCACACATGGCAGCTTAGATATAGAGAGAAGGAAAGAGAAGGAGGGAGAAAGAGAAAGAGGGAAGGAGAGAAAGAGGGAAGTAGAGAACGGGAAATCTGCTTTACCTGGTAGCACTGAGGTCCGCTGCTGAACGAGAGAGTTGGAGGTAGAGGAGTGAGGAGAGCTGCTAAACACTGTTTTGTTTCGAACGTGTCTGGCTACCTTCCTGCTAGCCCCCTCCCCCTCTCTCTCTCCCTCCCTCCCTCTGTGTAGAGGCTGCATAATTCTGTCCAGTAAGTTCAGGGGGGGGGGGGGGGTCGGGGGGGTCTAATTGTGTTTAGTCTGGACAAGTGTTAGCAGAGTTCCAGACCAAATCCACCTGATTGATTTTGTACTTTAACAAGTTAAGCTGTAGGCAACAAAGGCTGACTGTTCCTTCCAACACACACACACACCTAACAATATGGCTACCAGCTTAACCAATGAAGACTGGCCATCATGCAGCTCCCAGTCTCACTGAGCTTGACCCTCATGACAGTCTCCCACCCTGGGCACTCACAGGTGGGGTTTGATAAGTCTGGCAACCCTGCAGGGGGGGGGCGAGGCCAGGGGTATGGCCAGGGAGAGAGCCTGCGGAACACTGATGACAGGAGGGACAATGACAATATTTACTTCAACTAATGGTTGTGCTGAAACAGAATCATAGTGAAGAAAACCACTGTGTGACTTTGTATAACACTAACACTGTCTGTAAGACTAATGTGTGTATATTTATTCTTGATGTATGAAGAATGTTTGATTATTTCTGTACTGGTCTTGCTGGGGAGTCCAACATGAGGACCTGGGTTACATTCTCCTCATCCAACCTCCCCTCTCCTCTCCACCCCCACTCTTCTCCTCCAACCTCCCCTCTCCACCCCCACTCTCCTCCTCCAACCTCCCCTCTCCACCCCCACCCTCTCCTCTCCACCCCCACTCTCCTCCTCCCCCACTCCTCACCTCCCCCATTCCTCCTCCAACCTCTCCTCTCCACCCCTACTCCTCCTCCAACCTCCCCTCTCCACCCCCACTCTCCTCCTCTCCCACTCCTCACCTCCCCCACTCCTCCTCCAACCTCCCCTCTCCTCTCCACCCCCACTCTCCTCCTCCAACCTCCCCTCTCCTCTCCACCCCCACTCTCCTCCTCCAACCTCCCCTCTCCACCCCCACTCTCCTCCTCCCCCACTCCTCACCTCCCCCACTCCTCCTCCAACCTCTCCTCCCCACTCTCCACTCCCCTTCCCTTCCCCACCCCCACTCTCCGCTCCCTCCCCTCCTTTCTTTAAAAGTCACATGAGCCCGTCAAATCTGCATCTCTAGAATTCAACACATTCCATTGGCATGTCAGCCCTGGTCACATGACCACAGTGTATGTGTATGTGAGTGTGTGTGTTCACATGATCAAACTGTGAACAATCCTCCATTTACTCTGGGTTAACAGCAGATGGTCAAATGTCAAAACACACTAAACTCCAAACAACACAAGCAGCATTAATAACATGAACCCCCAAACCAGGATGACGCGTGTGGGGCGCGCATGTTGCTGTGTGTGTGTGTCTGATACAGCGTGTTAACAGGCCAGACAGTGCTAAACCCCCCAGCCAGAACAACAACACATAAACGTCTTTATACCATCTACAAGGGGAAGCGTTC
The DNA here is from genome assembly GCF_054491055.1 of Hypomesus nipponensis. Taxonomy (NCBI): domain Eukaryota; kingdom Metazoa; phylum Chordata; class Actinopteri; order Osmeriformes; family Osmeridae; genus Hypomesus; species Hypomesus nipponensis. The sequence continues at coordinate 19,428,074 of NC_140382.1, read as the reverse complement.
AAGAGTATGGTTGGATTCTTCAACTGTGTACTGACCTTGAGCGCTGTCTGTCGACCACAACCTGCTCTGTTATCCAACTGCCACGAGGAACAAGCGAGACAGAAAAAGAGAAGAAGACAGAGGGAGAAGAGAAATAAACGTGGATAACCCTTTAATAGTGGCGGGCAGTCGAGAGAGAGTGGGTGTGTGAGTGTGTGTGTGTGTGAGAGAGAGAGAGATCCTAACCCCTGGCTAGAGTCTTGGTCAGAGATGCACCAGTCCCGCAGCACAACACTGATGTGACAGTGGCCGCAAGAGTCACTGGAGACCACCAGTTAAAGGACTTCCCCTCCCGCTCACTCTACTCCTCTTTCTCCCTTCCCTCCTTTCTTCCTCCGACCTTCTGTCTCTCACTTCCCTTCTCCCCCTTTCCGCCCTCATCTCCTTCAGTAACCTGAGAAATTACACAGGCAGGGGCGGCATTTCACAGTTCGCCTCAGTTCATCTCCTCCTCCCATCTCCCTCCTTCCCTCCCATCTCCCACCCTCAACCCCCTCCTCCTGTCTCTCTCCTTCCCTCCCATCTCCCACCCTCAACCCCCTCCTCCTGTCTCTCTCCTTCCCTCCCATCTCCCACCCTCAACCCCCTCCTCCTGTCTCTCTCCTTCCCTCCCATCTCCCACCCTCAACCCCCTCCTCCTGTCTCTCTCCTTTCCTACATCTTTCTAATTCTCTTTCCCCCATGTGTGTGTGTGTGTGGGGGGGGGGGGGAAGAGACCAGAGACCAGCTGTGTTGTATGTAGGGTTCCCCCTCCCTCTCTCTCTCGCTCACCATCACCCTTCCCTTAGTCTCTCTCCCTCCCTCATCTCTCCAGCCATCTGGTTGCCATCAGTGGCTCATACAGGAAGAAGGGCCGCCAGGGAGCCACGCCTTCCTCTCCCTCTGATGAGTGGTCGACTCTTGATAAAGGAGCCCCGCTGCATCTATCCTTCTCTCTCTCCCGCCATCTTCCCCTCCTTCTCCCTCTCTTCTTCCCTCTGGAGTGGCTTCCATGATGGAGTGGTATATTGATTTAAATTATATTTCTCTCTCTCACACACACACACACTGGGTGCAGAGTAAAACATAACACAAACACAGCAAAGTACAATCCAGTACAGCACACTATGCTACAGCACAGTAGATTAGAGTACACCAGGACAGGGCAGACCAGACTACCAAAGCCACAACTCTGGAAATAGACTGGGTCCTTATGACAACAGCAGTCTATTAATACAGCCTGCTGCCCTTCTGAGCACAGCTACACCAGAACCAGACACCTCCAGCTCCCAGACACTCACCAAGGAAACAGCACTCACTAACAACACTACATTTAACAGCCAGAGTATGAACTGGGTCAGTTCACCTAAACATACTGTCCATATGGCCGTAAGGTCACTAAAAGTCCTTCAGCAGATGATGTCATGGCTGCTCCTGGCATGAATGCAGGATAAATATAGTCCTGAGGAGGAGATTCTAGAGAGAATGTCACTACACCTCCACCTCTCCTGCAGGAGTTGCACAGCTCCACCTCTCCTGCAGGAGTTGCACAGCTCCACCTCTCCTGCAGGAGTTGCACAGCTCCACCTCTCCTGCAGGAGTTGCACAGCTCCACCTCTCCTGCAGGAGTTGCACAGCTCCACCTCTCCTGCAGGAGTTGCACAGCTCCACCTCTCCTGCAGGAGTTGCACAGCTCCACCTCTCCTGCAGGAGTTGCACAGCTCCACCTCTCCTGCAGGAGTTGCACAGCTCCACCTCTGATGAGTAAAAACAACATTCCCGTAACCGGGCCAGGCCGAGCCAGACTACCTAGCGTTTCCCGTCTAATGTGACCATCGTGGGAGAAGAAGCCCTTGCATGAGAACAAGTGTTTGTGATTACATAATATTTGTATGGATGTTTGTTTTAGGATTAATGATGATAAAGTCCTCAGATGCGTGTTAATAAAGACATGTTGTCCCTATTCGGTGGACTGCTTTAGCCACACTTGAACCTGAATATGCATGTCAATAAAGCATGTTTATAGAATAGAACAGAAAACTGGAGACAGACGTTATAATTTAATAGAGAAATGAAAAATAAGACAGAGACAAAAAGACAGACCCAGACACAAAGGGGAGCCCCTGTAACTTGATATGGTACAGTGTCCACACACAGGGTGGTCAGCCTGCTGAGCTGGTGTCATTTGAGCCTCATGAGTTCATGTCAGGTGTGATGACTGTGAGGGGAGTTAGCCTGCAGTTTGCCTACAGAGCCAACAGGTCTGTGGATGACACAGGTAACATGGCCCTCCACTTCACCCTACAACACCTGGACTCCCCAGCATCCTACGCCAGGATCCTGTTTGTGGACTTCAGCTCTGCCTTCAACACCATCATCCCCGCCCTGCTTCAGGCCAAGCTCTCCCAGGTGAACGTGCCTGATTCCACCAGTAGGTGGATCACAGACTTCCTGTCTGACAGGAAGCAGTGCCTTAAGCTGGGAACACAAGTCTCTGATTCCTGGTCGGCTCTCTCCAGGGCTGCTTCCTTTCTCCTCTGCTCTTCTCCCTGTACACCAACAGCTGCACCTCCAGTCATCCGTCCGTCAAACTCCTGAAGTTTGCGGACAACACCACCCTCATTGGGCTCATCTCTGGTGGGGATGAGTCTGATTATAGGTGGGAAGCTGACAACCTGGTGACCTGGTGCAGCCAGAACAACTTAGAGCTCAATGCTCTTAAGACAGTGGAGACGGTTGTGGACTTCAGGAAGAATACAGCCCCACTCAGCCCCATCACCCTGAGTGACTCCCCAGTCAACACTGTGGAGTCCTTCCGCTTCCTGGGCACTATCCTCTCCCAGGACTTCAAGTGGGAATTGAACATCGGCTCCCTCATCAAGAAAAAACAACAGAGGATGTACTTCCTTCGATAGTTGAATAAATTCAACCTGCCAAAGACAATGATGGTGCACTGCATCCTCACCTCCTCCATCACCATCTGGTACGCTGCTGCCACTGCCAAGGACAAGAGCAGGCTGCAGCGTATCATCCGCACTGCTGAGACTGCTGCCTTCCCTCGAGGACCTGCACACCTCGAGGACCCTGAGGTGAGCGAGGAAGATTGTGGCCGACTCTTTCCACCCTGGACACTCCAGTGTTTGCTGCATGTTGATTTTGTTGTGGCGGCCCGCCACGGTTACATTTCTGTCGCCACGGTATCAGAAATAGGGCTGTACAAAATGTTATGCCATCTATCATCAGTGATTGTTAGAGTGCATGTAGGAAAATAGCAAGGACACACGCTTCACAACGCAGCTGAGATCGCGTGTGTGAGTCCTTGAGAACTGTAAGTCGTATAGCTTATGTTGTCAGTTCATTTAAGCCTGTTGTATTAGTCTATAGTTCTTGCAAATTTTATTTAAGTTAACTGTTGATTTTCATTGTTTGTATTCTTCCCCTGCTAGCTAAATTGCAGGTCTGTTGATTCAATAGCGATTGCTGCCCTCGCTCACATTTGTATTTTAGGTGCATTATTACGCTGAAGTAGTTTTAATTAATAAATATTGGGTTTATTGTTATTTTTTGCTTCAGAATGCGTAGCTACGGTGGCCCTGAAGTGCAATTCACACCCCCTAATATAAGTACATCCCTCAAATGAAAACGCTCCCCCCGAATACGAGTCAACTCCCTCCAAATCGGATGACTTGTTCACCTCCCCCAAATACAAAAACACGCTCCCCCAAATGGAAAACGACATTACATTAACTCTGAACGGAAAGGGTAGGTACTACACTTTAGCGCTGATTGGATGCTAGTAGGCTAAGAAATTGATCGACAGAAGTAAAAAATGCAATAGCCTGACAGAGTTACGTGCACCAGGACATTTTTGGGGGGTATCGAAGGATGTAGCATAGACTACGTATGCAAAAGCATAAATTGCGTGTTAAACATAGCCAAACAACTAGTTCACGTAACTCTGTCATTATCATGAACTTGATCGTTTTGGTTGGAAGGAAAGAGGAAACATTAATGTTTACAATTCAGAGTCATGACACTACTCTTTATTTTAATCAGGGTCATTCCTATGAAATAATCTCAGATATGCTGTTAACGTTTCACGATATAAGTAGCCTATGCGCACGCTAAAAACGCAGTTGAAGGCAGGACTTTTCAGAAGAACAAACTAATAGTCCACTACAGAAGAACGAAATGCCACAATGACAGAGTAACGTGGACCTGGATAGTTGTTTGGCTATCGATTTTTACATTTAACACGAAAAACTTTTGCCTAAGTAGCCTACTATTTGCTACATTCTTCGATAGCCAAACAAATGTTCTGCTGCACGTAACTCTGCCTGGCTATTGCATTTTGTAGGCCTACTTCTGTCGATCAATTTCATATTTCTTGTTAGCCTACTGCTTCCAATCAGCGCTAAAGTGTAGTACCTACCCTTTCCGTTCAGAGTAATTAATGTAATGTGTTTTTGAGTTAATGTAATGTCGTTTTCCATTTGGGGGAGTGTGTTTTTGTATTGGGGGGAGGTGAACAAGTCATCCGATTTGGGGGGAGTTGATTCGTATTCGGGGGAAGTGTTTTCATTTGGGGGATGTACTCATATTAGGGGGTGTGATTTGCACTTCAGGGCCACCGTACTTAGCCTATCAAGATCAAATGAAGCAGACAGTGTACATGCTTTCGAGTACCTTAATCAATAGGCTAGGCTACTGACCATTTACAATTAGTTGTTACTTCAATTATTAATAGGCAGCATTTATGCCATTTAGAACATACTTTATGAGTGGGGGGGGGGGGGTTCGGACAGACCTGCACCCACTGCTAAAAAAAGTCCTAGAGGAAACACTGCCTGTTTCAGTCCCTCCCCTCCGGCAGAAGGCTGCGGTCCATCAGGACCAAAACCTCACGCCACAAAAACAGTGTCTTCCATAACGCTGTTGGCCTCTTCAACAAGGCCAGGGTTCACACTGACTTACATGACTAAAACACATTACTTTTTGCACTGCATCACACAATTGTATCTTGTACCATTTGTATTTCTTGTAATTTTATGTTGTAACTTATATTTTATTGTACATTTTACTTTAATTCTAATTCCACTTAGTTACTGCTAGTTATATACCCTCAGAAATAGTTAGTTCTCATATTTAAATTTAAGATTCCTATATGTTTCATGTATGCACCTTCCTACCAAAGCAAATTCCTTGTTTGTGCAAACTTTCATGGCAAATAAAACCCATTCTGATTCTGATTCTAACCTGGTTAGCCAGCTACATCTCAACAAGCTGAGGATGAACAGTTGCAGACAATGCATTGCAGTAAGGCGGCCATTAATATTTTATATCTTTAACACTTATTTGTAATGGACATTTAATAATTAATGGCCCAACCCACATAATTTCCATAGCACCAGCACTCACTTAGGAAACTTGCTAGCCTGGAAGACTACCGTAGCAGTGCTAACTACACTGGGCAGGCTAACGTAGCAGTGCTAGCTAGTGTGGAAGACTACCGTAGCAGTGCTAGCTAGCCTGGAAGGCTAACGTAGCGGTGCTAGCTAGCGTGAAAGACTACCGTAGCTGTGCTAGTTAGCGTGGAAGACTACCATAGTAGTGCTAGCTAGCGTGGAAGACTAACATAGCAGTGCTAGCTAGCGTGGAAGACTAACATATCAGTGCTAGCCAATGCATTATATCAGTGCTAGCCAATGCATTATAAATGCTTGTTTGTTTTGTTTCCTTCCTTGTCCACATGAGGGTTTAGCTAGAACAACTGTTCCATGTACCACACGTTAAGCTGATTTAACGAATCCTCAACTTGACAAATAAGGGGGGAGAAAAGTGGGCTTGTTGTTCCACCCTGGCTGCAGCCCTGTACTGCCGGCAGCTCCTCACGGAGCCTGCCCTGTGGAAGGCAACTACTGCTTGGGAAGAAAGAGAGGGGAAAAGAGAAGAAGAGAGGAGGGGAGGAAGAGAGGCTAACCCTAACAGCTGAGAGGAATCACTTGAGTCTACAGACTGTTGTCAGTCCTGCTCAGCTAAAACCTCAGGGTTCCCCACTAAAACCCAGACACAGAGACCTCAGGGTTCCCCGCTAGAACCTAGACACAGAGACCTTAGGGTTCCCCGCTAAAACCCAGACACACACAGAGACCTCAGGGTTCCCCGCTAGAACCCAGACACACAGAGACCTCAGGGTTCCCCGCAAGAACCTAGACACAGAGACCTCAGGGTTCCCCGCTAGAACCCAGACACAGAGACCTCAGGGTTCCCCGCTAAAACCCAGACACAGAGACCTCAGGGTTCCCCGCTAGAACCTAGACACACAGAGACCTCAGGGTTCCCCGCTAGAACCCAGACACACACAGAGACCTCAGGGTTCCCCGCTAAGACCCAGACACACATAGAGACCTCAGGGTTCTCCTGCTAAAACCCAGACACACAGAGAGACCTCAGGGTTCTCTTGCTAAAACCCAGACACACATAGAGACCTCAGGGTTCTCCTGCTAAAACCCAGACACACAGAGAGACCTCAGGGTTCTCCTGCTAAAAACCACACACACAGAGACCTCAGGGTTCTCCTCCTAGAACCTAGGTAGGAACCAAGCAGGTCTCTACCTTTTCCACTTCCTCCTGCAGCATGACAGATAACACCACGCAACCGATGCTGTGGGAGATACAGCCCCTTCACCTGCCCCCCCTTCACCTGCCCCCCTTCACCTGCCTCCCCTTCACCTGCCTCCCCCTAACCCCCCACCCTTCTCCTTCCCTACCCCCCCTTCTCCATCCCTACCTCCCTCCTTCTTACCTACCTCTCTTTAAATGAGCCATTCTGTCACTTAGACAAGAAAAACGCAAGAGGAAGTGTTAGAAAAAGAAACTGAATGAGAGAACGAGAGGGAAAGAGGACAGATGGAAAACTAGAGCTGTGGGGTTTGGGTTTTTTGTAGAGAAACATTTTGATTCTTTAGCTGGGGAATCTCAGGCTTGGGTTTGTGTGGGAGGTACAGCCAACCTCACACCATCGCAGGAAGGCGAGAACACTAAAAACACTGTTCTACAGAAATGCAACTGTTGTTTTTTTTCATAAGCTTAAACCTAAATGTTAGTACATAAAATCTGATACAAAAACAATAGACAAAAATACCTCTAAGCCTTAGTCGAAAGATGTTTCTGCCGAGAAATGTCATACATTTTGTAGTCTCCGTACGTGTGTACCGTCCTGACTGGGTTTAACACACACCCCTACAAGCAGACTCAAGCCATGACCCCCGAAGAGCTTCAGCAACCAAACTAAACAGACTCTCTCCCCTCTCCCTCTCCACCCCTGGCCTCTCTCTCCACTCCCTCTCCACCCCTGGCCTCTCTCTCCACTCCCTCTCCACCCCTGCCCTCTCTCTCCACCCCTGGCCTCTCTCTCCACTCCCTCTCCACCCCTGGCCTCTCTCCACTCCCTCTCCACCCCTGGCCTCTCTCTCCACTCCCTCTCCACCCCTGGCCTCTCTCTCCACTCCCTCTCCACCCCTGGCTTCTCTCTCCACTCCCTCTCCACCCCTGGCCCCCCTCTCCACCCCTGGCCTCTCTCTCCACCCCTGGCCTCTCTCTCCACCCCTAGCCTCTCTCTCCACCCCTGGCCTCTCTCTCCACCCCTGGCCTCTCTCTCCACCCCTGGCCTCTCTCTCCACCCCTGGCCTCTCTCTCCACCCCTGACCCCTCTCCACCCCTGGCCTCTCTCTCCACCCCTGGCCTCTCTCTCCACCCCTGGCCTCTCTCTCCACCCCTGGCCTCTCTCTCCACCCCTGGCCTCTCTCCACTCCCTCTCCACCCCTGGCATCTCTCCACTCCCTCTCCACCCCTGGCCTCTCTCTCCACCCCTGGCCTCTCTCTCCACCCCTGACCCCTCTCCACCCCTGGCCTCTCTCTCCACCCCTGGCCTCTCTCTCCACCCCTGGCCTCTCTCTCCACCCCTGGCATCTCTCCACTCCCTCTCCACCCCTGGCCTCTCTCTCCACTCCCTCTCCACCCCTGGCCTCTCTCTCCACTCCCTCTCCACCCCTGGCTTCTCTCTCCACTCCCTCTCCACCCCTGGCCCCCCTCTCCACCCCTGGCCTCTCTCTCCACCCCTGGCCTCTCTCTCCACCCCTGGCCTCTCTCTCCACCCCTGGCCTCTCTCTCCACCCCTGGCCTCTCTCTCCACCCCTGGCCTCTCTCTCCACCCCTGACCCCTCTCCACCCCTGGCCCCCCTCTCCACCCCTGGCCTCTCTCTCCACCCCTGGCCTCTCTCTCCACCCCTGGCCTCTCTCTCCACCCCTGGCCTCTCTCTCCACCCCTGGCCCCCCTCTCCACCCCTGGCCTCTCTCTCCACCCCTGGCCTCTCTCTCCACCCCTGGCCTCTCTCTCCACCCCTGGCCTCTCTCTCCACCCCTGGCCTCTCTCCACTCCCTCTCCACCCCTGGCCTCTCTCCACTCCCTCTCCACCCCTGGCCTCTCTCTCCACTCCCTCTCCACCCCTGGCCTCTCTCTCCACCCCTGGCCTCTCTCTCCACCCCTGGCCTCTCTCCACTCCCTCTCCACCCCTGGCCTCTCTCCACTCCCTCTCCACCCCTGGCCTCTCTCCACTCCCTCTCCACCCCTGGCCTCTCTCCACTCCCTCTCCACCCCTGGCCTCCCTCTCCACCCCTGACCCCTCTCCACCCCTGGCCTCTCTCCACCCCTGGCCTCAATCTCTCTCTCATCCCCCTACTTCTTCTCCACCCCTGGCCTCTCTCCCCCTGGATCATACACACATCATATCCTCCAGCCTCTCCTGTTAAAGACCCCCGGCACTCCTATCAAATAACACAGGCTCACAGGAACATGTGCCTGAACAGCAACACAGCCAGAGGGCAGTCCAACAGTCAGAGTGACAGACAGACAGACAGACAGACAGACACAGTCAGAGTGACAGACAGACAGACAGAGACAGACAGAGAAAGAAACAGACAGACAGACACAGACAAATTGACTTCAAAAATATCTTTATTGGGCAGTCAAAACTGCCAGCTAGACACCAGTTACATCACAACAACCATTTTGGATCCTACTACTAACTTGTATTGAGACAAGAACTCGAATAGTCTTACTGACAAAAAGCAAAAGAAAGATGGAAGATTTGATGTTTGGAGGGGAGAGGGCTTCGGTTAAGTTGTAACCAAGAAAGACAGACAGAGAAAGAGACAGAGAGAGAGAGAGAGACAGAGTTAACAATAGCGGTCTTTCAGAGGAACACCAGTAGGCTTCCCTGGTTGAATGAGTCAAAGGTCACAGAGTGCTTCAGAGAGCCACTAGACCTGCAGCTCCCTCCGCAGCCTGTCTGTCCCAGAGAGGCTGCTCAGGACAGCCAACAAGCAGAGGATCCTTCACGCAGTGTGACACATTACATGGCCTTCAGGCCTGCTGAGTGCAGTGTGGTGGGAAATACTGTATCTACAGTACCTTCATGAGCTGTAGGAACAGAGGAGGGAGAGGAAGAGAGGAAAGGAGAGGGGGGAGAAAAAAGGAAGGAGGGAAAATGTTGGGTGGGACAGGGATGGAGCCCTGACTGGGACTTCCCTTAGTAGCATCATCATCATCATCCCAACTACATGGAAACTACTGTGATCTGCCCAGTAATAGAGCTTCAGCAGTGGCTGGTCACCTGACCTAACCCAAGTCCTTCATGTAATTGGCTGGTTGCCCTACCTGGTTTCCTGCCGCTGCTGTGATTGGTCAAACTGAACCTTCAACAGACCAATCAGTAACACTCCTGGAGCCAGACTTGCAGGTGAGCAGATCCCTTTAACCATAGTTACAGGTGTCTTCCCGTCACCCAACAGTGTCCTCTCTCCCTCCCTCACCCCTCCAGGATTCAAACCCGGGTCCTCTGACACAGCAACTACCTTTCACCAACCACTTCAAGTACTGACAAGACACCAACACGCTGGTATGGCTCAGAGGAGTTTCCACTGAGAGAGCTAACTGTGTTACAGTCAGAGGAGAGGATCTGGGGTCTGCGCTTGTGGAGAACTCCACCCTGGAGGGTGGTGCTGGAGCCCTAGAAGACACACAAACTTGTAAAATGTGTGTGTGAAATAAAACAGAGAGGATATCTTTTGATATTTCCTGATGATAGGCTGGCATGAGGCCGGTGCATTGACAGGCAGAGATTACTTCTAGAGAGACAGGCGCTTCTTGGAAACAGTGATTGCTATGAAAACGTGCAGCCTTACTGCTAGTAGACGGGCCCTTATGCAAATATCAACAGAGATCCAGTATCCCACTAAGACAACACACCAGCTGTAAGCTAAGACCTGGAGTGAGGGTGAGCAGGGCTGGGTGAGGAAGGTGAGGACGGCTGGGTGAGGAAGGTGAGGAAGATGAGGAGGGCTGGGTGAGGAAGATGAGGTGAGGAGGGCTGGGTGAGGAAAATGAGGTGAGGAGGGCTGGGTGAGGAAAATGAGGGCTGGGTGAGGACGATGAGGTAAGGAGGGCTGGGTGAGGAAGGTGAGGAGGGCTGGGTGAGGAAGATGAGGTGAGGAGGGCTGGGTGGGTGAGGTGAGGAGGGCTGGGTGAGGAGGATGAGGTGAGGAGGGCTGGCAGCTCTACGAGCCTCCTCTCCAGCATGTGTCCTGGGCACCATGGTGATGAGACAGAATTATCCAGATAACAGATCAAATATCAGCTCAGATACAGCTGAGGTAACACACACACACACACACACACACACACACACACACACACACACACACACACACACACACACACACACACACACACACACACACACACACACACACACACACACACACACACACACACACACACACACACACACACACACACACACACACACACACACACACACGTTATTACTTTCAACAGGAGGTAACCTATATTGGCCTGTCAACATTAATATACAGTTTGCAAAACAGTGCTTGTCCATTTCTCTGTGTCACCAACTCTTGCAGGAGCTGTACTCAGACAGATAAAGACCTTGATCGCTTCCTCTCCAGCAGAAACAACATATGCTAATGAGCAGCCGACCAGGAACTAAGGATCCTAACCACACACATTCCTGCCCAGCATGAGTTCTGTGGGATAGTTTCACAACATTGATCTGCGTAGTTCTGCTAGCGGCCGTTGGCATTTGTAAGCAGAGGCGTGCGCATCAACTATCACAATACAAATAAGATTATTTGACTTTCCAGATGGATGAAGGCGATGTCTCCCAGTATCGGGTGCATCGCGCGAGTGCCTGAGACGTGTGAACGTGAGTCTCGTGACTGGAAAAGCATTGGATCCCGCTGATAGTTTGGGTGTGTTCTGCATTACGTGCTTTTCCTTCAACTTCAAGTAAAAACTTAATTTGACTTCATCAAACCAGCCTCCGTTTAAACGTCAAATAAACAAACGGGTCAACAGCCGCTTTCATTCATGAGCAGTGATTCGGCGAGAGCGGACGCTGTTACACCGCGGTTACATTTGCATGGAGGCAACAATATGGATACAGTTGAAATCACTTACGTAACGTCGCAACTTTTTTTCAGGAGGCGACTTTCTCAACCAGCCTGAACACACCACATCACCCCCGCTCATCTTCGCTCCTTACGTCAACAAGTTTGGGTTGTGGAAGCCGAAGTTGGGGGCTCTGGAAAATAAACAGGAAAACCTTCAAACAAAGTACCAAAAGTTCAAATGTAGCATTAGCAGACTCGGGAGACGGTAAAAGAATAATGCCGTCACTCTTCCCTTGACAGTCTCTCTGCGACTCACCGACAGGGAAGACGTATCAACCAAACAACGAATAGTCTAATAAGAATCCTGAACAGTCACACACATTTCCAAGTTGTCGTCGTTTAGCAAACCTCCGCGGCTGCCTTCCTCCGGGAGTGTGCCTCCTGCCGAACACCGGACGCTTGTTTTCGTTTTCCAATCAGAATAGTCGAATCAAGCCTGGCGCCAGCAAGTGAAACTCGACAAGTTTCACGTTCTGTTATGGGTTTTTGCAATTTCAATCAGAGTGGAACCAACCGTTCTTTGCGCAACTGGGTGTATATTTTCTTCTGTTTCGGACGCATATTTATCCCACGACGAATACGGTGCTTTTTCACCAAGAATGCTGTGGGCCTTCCTCCCAGTTTCAGTCCGCGTGGTTCCTTAATTATGATTGACAGCTTAGTCTTTTCCTAAACTCCGCCGCCTCTGGAGCCGTGTGGAGGGAGAGGCGGCGTGGAAGAAAAAATGGAGAGTCAACCATGGGACATGTAGTTCTCAATTGTTTGCCATTTGCTTCCGAATAAGCTTACGTACTTTTTATTAATGATGTTTGATTTCATAAGGTCAGGATACAAAGAAAAATAATTGACGTGCAACGATGGCCGACAAAAACTACAAACTCTGCTTGTGTTAGCTAGGGCACGTCCATTATGGCAGACGTGCAAACTACACTTACCATAGTGCGCACGCAGTGGTATGTGCTCGAGAAAACCACCTCCAGCGGTGCCGAGCTGCCGAACCAGTCAACCATATTTAGGCTGAGAGATACCAAACGTAGAGTAGGCTTACAACAATAACACCTCAAATTATTTCTGTTATTATTGCATGCCTCAGTAAATGGTTAATATCGATTTTTTGGGTCTTTGATTTTTGTCTGTCAAAACTCCTACCCTCTAAGATGCTGGGCGGGGTGGGTGGGTGAGCTATATAAGGAATCTTGGAACAGCATTGTTATGGTAATCAGTGCCCTAAAGGACGTCAAGCTCTCTACGCCTGTCAGACCACCGTGATGAAGTCAGGATGCTTCAGAAGCAGCGCTGGTCTCATCCAGGTGGTTCTAGACAAATTTTACTTGGGGGGCCAGTGTTTAATCAGAAGGGCACATTAAAACGGAAACAAATTATATTTAAACATAACTTACTAATTTTGCTTTACATTAAAATCATACAAACGGCTCTGGCTCTCCCTCTTCTAGCGCCTCAGCTCTGTCAATACCTTGAGATGTTTCTATCACTTTTTTTATTCACTGGGGCAAAAAAGGCTGCAAAGCAATTTTGTAAAACAAAAATGTTTTTATTCAGTCAGCTCAGGGGGGCCACAGGGGGGGCCGGGGACATTTATACAGGGGCACTGGCCCCTGTAGGCCCCCATGTAGAACCTCCCCTGCATCCAGGAGAGGCTGTGTGGAGGAGGCTGTGTAAGGAGGCTGTGTGGAGGAGGCTGTGTGGAGGAGGCTGTGGGGAGGAGGCTGTGTGAAGGAGGCTGTGTGGAGGAGGCTGTGTGGAGGAGGCTGTGCAGGAGGCTGTGTGCAGGAGGCTGTGGGGAGGAGGCTGTGTGAAGGAGGCTGTGTGGAGGAGGCTGTGTGGAGGAGGCTGTGTGCAGGAGGCTGTGTGTCTAAGTGTGTGTACCTACCTAGACACTCCCACGTATACCCCGCTCCTCATCTCCCTCCACTGTCTACCCATAAAGGCCCACATCATATTCAAGACGCTGGTACTGACCTTCCAAGCAGTGAACGGGACTGCACCCGACTACATCAAGTCTCTCCTGCAGCCTTACATCCCCACCCGCCACCTACGGTCTTCTTCAGACAACCGCCTGGTGGTCCCACCGCTCAAAACCGCCCGGTCCCAACACAAGCTCTTCTCCTGCCTGGCCCCCCAGTGGTGGAATCAACTCCCCACCTCCATCAGAGACACAGACTGTCTCCCCACCTTCAATAGAAGGCTCAAGACGCACTTGTTCCGGGAATACAACGGTACTTAGGAATGGTTTTCTGAACCCAATGCTAGTTTCCTCAAGGATCACAATGACTCTCGCTTAGACTGTTGCTCTTGTTGGTTAGTGGTAGCTGATTTAAACTGTTGTATTCTATTTAGTTAATCCTATTTTCTATTTTTATATTACTGTTGCTTGCTTTTCTACAGGTACACTTGCACTTAGAGATTAATGTTGTTTAATTGTAACTTGCATAACTACATGCTCTTATGGTTTCTTCCCTTTAGCACTTATTTTTTGGTTGTTCACAATGTGTGCTTCTTGTTTTTGGCTACCCGCAATGCTTTGGGGCCAACTTGTTGTTATTACCAGTGACCTATGCACTTTGTAAAGCTCTCTCTTGGAAGTCGTTTTGGATAAAAGCGTCTGCTAAATGAATAAATGTAAATGTACCCGTGTGTGTGTACTTCATTGTGAACTAATTTGTCACTAAAACACATCTTTCAGGGCTGGGATACATTGCCATAGAAACAGTTCCTCCTGTCAGTGGTATTTTGCAGAGACATGCTTGTCACTAGGGAAAGAACAACAGCAGAAATTACAACTTCACAGTCCCATAGACTCGTGTAGGGAGAGGGTGGGAGAGAGGGAGGGATAGAGAGAATGAGAGCGAGAGGGTATAAGAGAAAGGGTGGAAGAAAGGGAAAGGGTGGGACAGAATGAGAGAGAGAGGGTGACAGGGTGTGGGAGAATAAGAGAGAGAGAGAATGAGAGAGAGAGGGTGACAGGGTGTGGGAGAGAGAATAAGAGAGAGAGAGAATGAGAGAGAGAGAATGGGAGAGGCACTTTGTTTATTTAAACCAAATTAAAATGCCTGGTTCAAGAAATCATGGATTTGTGATCAACTTAAACATTTATGAGAAAAGCATTAAAACCCCTGATACTTTTACATGACACTGTGGGACATGAATCATCAAAGGGACATTCACTATTAATGTTTGGTGTGGTGGCTTCCTCTACAAATAGTTTCAGCCTCTATAAGTGCTACAATATCACCTTCTTCCTAATCCATACCAAGTCATAATCATGTTGTGTCTCTCAGATATTTATCATCATTTATCATCTGTGCATGTGTCAAAATCAGAAAACTAAAAGCTGGGATGAGCTATAATTAATGTTCAGATTAACCCTAACCATGGTCTTGTAGTGTGCAGAACTTCATTATATTTAAATCAGATAAAATCTGATGTGTCCCCGATACACAGATTAATATACCAGTGTGATTGTTCAGTGCAACAGCGTCTCTACCAAACGCTCATTGTAACAGTTAACCCTACCCCTAACCCACACACCAATCAACTGGAACTCTAATGGATGCGAGGATGAATTATTGAGTGGCATTGATTGGACCAAATGCTTTTAGATTGAGTAGAAGGGAGACAGAATCTCCAATACAGAAGCGGAAACAAGTTAAAAAAAAAAAGATCATCCCATTTGCAAAGTACACTAGGCTACATTACCCTGCGCTGCATTAGTTTGCCCTGCATTAGCCTGCGAGGGGTGAGCAGGGTTAGGGTTGTTAGCGTTAGCAGAGTTAGCAGGGTTAAGCAGGGTTAGCAAGTTAGTAGAGTAAGCAGGGTTAGCAGGGTTAGGGCGAGCAGGGTTAGCAGCTGGTCTGTGACAAGAAACAAACAAAAAAAAGACACTTTCAACAACATGTTTTTACAGTTTAAAATGTCAGAAACATTTTATACTATGAACATTGTACAGCAAGAATGAGGTACACTTCCAGTCCAATTCAGTTGGTAAAATCTGCATTATGTATCAAAAAGGCACATCAAATCTACACAAAGAAAAATCTCCCTGAATGAATAACTTAACAGTTAGTAATCAGTTATGGTATCAGAATCAATGTTGTCAAGAATAACCTCAAACGTAAATTATATTATGTTAGCCTGCAAATCATCATACCTGCAAATACATCTTGGAAAACAGCTTGGAAAACATCTTTGTATTAAACGATGAATAACAATTGTATTTTCATACCAATAGCCACTGTACACAGTACTCACAGAAACTGGTTTAAATTCCATGATTATTGAAAGCAGATTTTCAATGTTGTCTGTACATTTATTGCATACAAATGTTTCATATTGGAAAACATGTTCTCTTATCCCCAAAGATAGAAACCATTACAGCTAAGAAAAGGCAGAATCCCTCCATTCTGTCTCCCTCTCCCTCTCTCCTCTCTCCTCTCTCTCCCTCTGTCTCCCCTCTCTCTGACTCCCCTCTCTCTGACTCCCCTCTCTCTCCTCCTCCCTTCCCCTCTCTCTCTCCATCCCCCCCCCTCTCTGTCTCCCCTCTCCTCCTCACATCCCCTCTCTGTCTCCCCTCTCTCTCCTCCTCACATCCCCTCTCTCTGTCTCCCCTCTCTCTCCTCCTCCCATTCCCTCCCTCCCTCCCTCCCTCAGAACACCAGTCTACTGACGGTGTTGAAGCCTCCTCCCCCTCCCCCTCCTCCCCCCGAGGGCCCACAGCTGCCAGGGGGGTCGTTGTCATCGGGGCCGTGGGGGCGGGACGAGCAGGATGCCGAGGACGCCTGGAGGGCCCGGGTCCGAGCGCTCAGCTCCTGCTCCTATTGGACGCAAACAAGAGGTCAGCTCCTGCTCCTATTGGATGCAAACAAGAGGTCAGCTCCTGCTCCTAATGGACGCAAACAAGAGGTCAGCCAATGAGTGCACAGGTCATAGGTGAGGCAGCAGCCGAAGCAAGAGCAGTGTCCACACGTGACTGCAGACGCTGGGGGATGTTAGTGTAAAAGTAGCTCATTAAGGATTACAATGTGTTTATGCTAGTTTGAAATTATAATTAGAGGTTTAGATTGAACTGACAAGAGCAGGGCCTAAGACTGCCAGTGTACTTGATTACACACATAAACCTTAACCTGACTGTGTCCCAGTCCCAGTTTAGTGAGCGCCCCTGGTGGAGGGATGGCAGCACCGCTCAATGACTCAGGAGTTCATTACAGCAGACTGACTCATGAACACAAGCTTTACAGATAGATCAGACAGACCTCTAAGACACACACACACACAGAAGGAGAGAGAGAGACTACAGGTGAGACCCACTTACAGGTGGAGGGAGAGAGAAACTACAGGTGAGACCCACCTACAGGTAGAGGGAGAGAGTGACTAGAGGTGAGACCCACTTACAGGTGGAGGGAGAGAGAAACTACAGGTGAGACCCACCTACAGGTAGAGGGAGAGAGTGAATAGAGGTGAGACCCACCTACAGGTAGAGGGAGAGAGTGAATAGAGAGAGACTACAGGTGAGACACACCTGCAGGTGGAGAGGGAGAGAGAGAATTGAGAGTCTACAGGTGAGACACACCTGCAGGTGGAGAGGGAGAGAGAGGGAGAGACTACAGGTGAGACCCACCTACAGGTGGAGGGAGAGAGAGAATAGAGAGTCACAATAGGTGAGACACACCTGCAGGTACAACTTGTTGTCCTTGGTGATGGCGTCCATCAGCTCCTTTTGCAGTGGTGGCTCCGCCCCCAGCCTCAAGCCGTTGGCCCCTCCCCCGTTACCGTGCGAGGCCGGGGTGTGCTGCCGGCGGTACACCAGCACGTACGCCGTGTCCTTGGGAAAACGACTCGTCACATTCTGCACCGAATGGAACGACGTAAATGTCACTCTGCTGTCATTGAACAGCAGCCAATCCTTGGCCTCGTGGCCAGCCCCTAAGACTCCAACTTCCTGTCTGGGTGGGGCTAAGCTCAACTCTGCTTCCCCGTCAGCATGCTCCGCCCCCAGGGAGCAGTGATTAGCCATCTGCGGCTCCGCCCCCGTGAGGTTGCGTCCGTAGGAGTAGTAGTGACCGCTTTCCGACGACATCCCAGAATGCATCACCACTGAGCTGAGGACATACGGTATGGACTGGACACCCCCTCCCTCCTCTCCCTCTCTTCCCCCCTCTCCTTCTCCCCCTCTCCACTCCTCTCCCTCTTTCTTTTCCTCTCTCCTCTCCTCTCTCCTCTCCTCTCCCCTCTCCTCTCCCCTCTCCTCTCCCCTCTCCTCTCCCCTCTCTATCCTCTCCTCTACCTCTCTCCTCCCCTCCTCCTCCTCCTCTCTCCGCGACGGCTTCAGCTTCTTGGCCAGGTTCTCGCTGCTCTCTGGAGAGTCCAACTGCAGAGGTGAGGAGGGGGAAGAGGCGTGTCGGGGTAGGGGGGCATGGACAGGCAGCCTCATGAGAGGAGGGATGGACACGTTGTCCAGGATCTTGCGTCGGATGTGGCAGGAGGAGTCGTAAGAGAAGCGGAGCAGCGTGAGGATGAGGTACTCGGGCGCCGCAACCACCCTCATCCCCCGCTCTGCACGCCGCAGCGCGCCGCAGCGCTCGCAAAAGTAGGCGTTGTCCTCGTCCAGGATCTCCGGGGCCAGGAAGTAGTTCACAAGGTCGGGGACAGACAGTGCGGGCTGCTCGCCGGCTGCAGCCCCAACCTGGCCGGCGGAGAAGGCGGGTGTAGGAGTGTGGGCGGGCGAGGCGGCTCTCTCCTCGCCACCCCCGTTAACGGACCCCTGGGCTGGGCAGCGGGGCTCGTCTGAGGGCCTGAAGGCCAGGGACAGGTCTGTGAAGGGCTCCTGGTTCTCTGACACGCTGTGGCAGGTCAGACAGCGCACCTCTGTGCTCACACGCCCGCCAAACATCCGCTCGATTAGTGTGGCCCTGCCCCCCTCTTCCTCACCACCAGGGTCACCGTTGGGGGAGACGACATCTGGCTTGGCCGGCAGGAGGGCCTGGAGGGTTTTCTCCTCCTCGTGTAACCTTGGTGACAGGAAACAGGTGTGTGTCACTGGTGTGAGGGAGGAGGCTATAATGGGTTGGAGTTAGTACAGCTGTTCTAAAGAGAAGGAAGGACCGAAAGAAGGAAACAGAGAGAAAGACAGACAGACACCTGTCTAGGAGAGAGAGATATAGAGACAGACAGACAGGTACCTGTCCAGGAGAGAGATAGAGAGACAGACAGGTACCTGTCTAGGAGAGAGAGAGATAGAGACAGACAGACAGGTACCTGTCCAGGAGAGAGAGAAAGACAGACAGACAGGTACCTGTCCAGGAGAAAGAGACAGACAGACGGACAGACAGACAGTTACCTGTCCAGGAGAGAGAGACAGACAGACAGACAGGTACCTGTCCAGGAGAGAGACAGACAAACAGACAGGTACCTGTCCAGGAGAGAGAGACAGACAAACAGACAGACAGACAGACAGACAGTTACCTGTCCAGGAGGAAGCGGAGGTACTCAGAACAGTCCTGCTGGGAGCCAGAGTTAAACCAGGGGGGGCGGGACACCTCCAGGAAGCTCCTGGGAGAGAACGCTGCCCTCTGGAGGACACACACATACACCCTTTAAAAGAGGGGAGGGAGGATGGAGGTGGAGGGATGGAGGGAAAGAGAGAGGGATGGAGGGTGGAGGGAGAGGGGGCAGTGCTCCAGACTGCGACCAAATGGTCGCATTTTGCGCCCAGTTTTTGAGACAGTGCGAGCATTTTTTTACAAGCACTCGCGTGACCTACAAATTTGGAATTTGTTGGGTTTGCACAATGTCAACACACGTTAGCCACGACGCATAGATACGACGTTCTAGTAAGGCAGCGATATCAGCGTGCCCTCAGCATTAGTACCGTAGCTAAAAGTCTAGAAAAGTTGAGGCTATTTTTCGTTAGGTAGCTATAAACCTAGCTAAAAGTCTTGGAAGGTTTAGGCTATTTTTCGCTAGGTTCCTACGAACATGTCTTAATCTGCCAGACAAGTGGGTAACCCTTCGTTCTTTTGGTGAGCAGTTTCACAAGCCCTACTTGCATGGCTTCATGGAGCCTACCAGCTAGCTAAATACTTATTTAGCACTAGCGTTGCTACTGTATCCCTGCCTGTGTTTGAGCTGTTGCGCTGTTATACTCAGCAAGTATCGTTTTGTTGTGTCAGAGGACTGATCGAAAAGTGCATCATACATTTAAGTCATTTAGCTAAGACTTCCATACAGTACGTTATGTCACATTAAATAATGTACTTAAACTCAAGCTTATATGGTGTGTCACTGTCAGTTGTAAAAATGACAGTACAAAACGGACCCATCTGCATCCGACGCAGGCACACCACACAATTTCCCCAGAAATTGTACCAGGGGCGATTCTAGGATCAGACCTTTAGGGGTGCTCAGTCCCCAATGAGAATGTGACATGAATACAGTGCCTTGCAAAAGTGCTAGACATAAACCCCTTTGCTAATATAAATCCCTAATTTCGCTGGATGACAATTAATACATTTATGTATTATTATGCAAAATATTGAATGAATTAAATAACTAAGGATGTCACATTCTTCATGAACTACCAGCATCAATTTATAATAAACAATATAAAAAAAACATTATTTTTAGGGGTGGTGAGATTAAATTTAAGGGTGCTTGAGCACTCCTAAAAAAGGGTCGAAAATTGCCACTGAATTGTACCATCTCTAGTTACATTAATAAATGCATTGCAGGTCAATATAAGGTGTGCCCCTAAATTCTCCTCTTGCGCTCCTAAAATTTTCAATCAGGGGCTACTGTGCTCCTGGTAAAAAAGGTTAGTCTGGAGCCCTGGGGGGGTGCAGGGAGAGTGGGATGGATGGATGGATGGATGGATAGATGGATAGATGGATAGACAGAGAGAGAGAGAGAGAGAGAGAGAGAGAGAGAGAGAGAGAGAGAGGGGGGGAGGGAGGGAGGGAAAGAGAGTGGGAGGGAGGGAGGGAGGGAGGGAGAGAGAGAGAGAGAGAGTGGGAGGGAGGGAGGGAGAGAGGGATGGAGGGAGGGAGGGAGGGAGAGAGGGATGGAGGGAGGGATGGAGGGTGGAGGGAGGGAGCAGACCTGAGTGTGGGCCAGAAAAGCGAAGAGCAGCTGTAGTTTCTTCATCAGTGTGTGGGCGTCGTTCAGACGTAGCGACAGAACCTGCCTCCTGAAACTGAGAGATGGAGGGAGGTGAGGTTGGTTGACCATTAGAGTGTGTGTGTGGCAGTGAGAGAGTGTGTGTGTATGTGTGACTGACTCTGTGGCCATGAACAAGGTCTGGATGATGCTGTTCATGTAGCAGGTGTTGCCCAGGTTAACCAGGCCGGTGTGTCCAGTCTCAGAGCGCCCTGCCAGCTGCACCACTCCAGATGAGCTGGGCTGAGACGTCCAGGCTGCCTGGTCAAGAACCAGCTTCATCTGCTCCTCACTGGGCCTGGGCAGGTCCTGGAGACACACAGCACAAGCACCACACACACATACAGCACAGGCACCACACACACACAGCAGACACACACCATTAACTGCTGGGCTCGAAATTGTGACCATTTTGGTCTAATATGCTCTTGAAATTATATCTGTGCAACCTCAAAATATATTTGAGAGCATTTGTGCAAATCGTTATGGTGCGACAAGTTGTAATTGTTACAAAACGCTTGCTTACGCTTATATGCACACGACAGTGATACATATTTCCGTGAAAAAATAGCCCAGGTCTAGAACTTCCGGAGAAGTTTAACAACCAGAACAGGTTGTTAATCCTTAGCTACTGCTTTCTTAACCCTACACTCAGGTTGTTAACCCTTAGCTACTGCTCTCTTAAGCCTACACTCAGGTTGACCCTTAGCTACTGCTCTCTTAACCCAACACTCAGGTTGTTAACCCTTAGCTACTGCTCTCTTAACCCTACACTCAGGTTAACCCTTAGCTACTGCTCTCTTAAGCCTACACTCAGGTTAACCCTTAGCTACTGCTCTCTTAAGCCTACACTCAGGTTAACCCTTAGCTACTGCTCTCTTAAGCCTACACTTAGGTTGTTAACCCTCAGCTACAGCTCTCTTAACCCTACATTCAGGTTGTTAACCCTTAGCTACTGCTCTCTTAACCCTACATTCAGGTTGTTAACCCTTAGCTACTGCTCTCTTAAGCCTACACTCAGGTTAACCCTTAGCTACTGCTCTCTCAATCCTACACTCAGGTTAACCCTTAGCTACTGCTCTCTTAAACCTACACTCAGGTTGTTAACCCTTAGCTACTGCTCTCTTAACCCTACACTCAGGTTAACCCTTAGCTACTGCTCTCTCAATCCTACACTCAGGTTAACCCTTAGCTACTGCTCTCTTAAACCTACACTCAGGTTGTTAACCCTTAGCTACTGCTCTCTTAACCCTACACTCAGGTTAACCCTTAGCTACTGCTCTCTTAAACCTACACTCAGGTTGTTAACCCTTAGCTACTGCTCTCTCAATCCTACACTCAGGTTGTTAACCCTTAGCTACTGCTCTCTCAATCCTACACTCAGGTTGTTAACCCTTAGCTACTGTGTTTATTACTTCCTTGTGACTTCACCTTGATGGCCTCCATATTAACAAGAGCTGTGCCTGTGTGGACCTCACCTTGATGGCGTCCAGGATGCAGTCGTAGAGGTCTGGGAAGCCAGAGTACTGGTACATCATGCAGTGGACCAGCTCAGTGAACTGCAGCAGGAAGGCACTGCTGCTAGGCAGCCCGTCACTCCTCAGAGACTGGACCAGAGGCAGCACATGAGGAAGCACCTGGGGGAGTACCAGGTGGATTAGGGGGTGTGTGTAGGAGGTACCAGGTGGGTTAGGGTTTGTGTGCAGGAGGTACCAGGTGGGTTAGGGTGAGTGCAGGAGGTAGCAGGTGGGTTAGGGTTTGTGTGCAGGAGGTACCAGGTGGGTTAGGGTTTGTGTGCAACGGGTTCCAAGTGGGTTAGGATATGTGAAGGAGGTACCAAGTGGGTTAGGGTGTGTGTATAGGAGGTACCAGGTGGGTTGGGGTGAGTGCAGGAGGTACCAGGTGGGTTAGGGTGTGTGTATAGGAAGGTACCAGGTGGAAGGCCTCAGGAGAATGCTGGAAGCTGAGCAGCATGTGAGCGAGGACCTCTAGCGCCCCCTGCCTCACGATGGGGTACCACAGCCGGTTCAGCACCTGCACACACAGGACACACCAACAAGCTCACACACACACACACACCACAACAACAGGGTCACACACACACACACACACATCACAAACAAGCTCACATACACACCAACTAACAAACTCTTTACAGGTCCAGCTACACAGCTGTAATTTATTCATTCAGAAGACACTCTGATCCACAGTGACAAGCGCAGGGTTGGGTTAGGGTTAGGGTTAGGGTTAGGGTTAGGGTTAGGGTTAGGGTTAGGGTTAGGGTTAGGGTTAGGGTTAGGCGCAGGGTTGATCTGCTGTCAACAACTCCACCACTGAGTATCACCTATCCACAGCTACCAGTACCATCTCAACTACCAGTACCATCTCAGCTACCAGTACCATTTCAACTACCAGTACCATCTCAACTACCAGTACCATCTCAACTACCAGTACCATCTCAGCTACCAGTACCATTTCAACTACCAGTACCATCTCAACTACCAGTACCATCTCAACTACCAGTACCATCTCAACTACCAGTACCATTTCAACTACCAGTACCATCTCAACTACCAGTACCATTTCAACTACCAGTACCATCTCAACTACCAGTACCATCTCAACTACCAGTACCATTTCAACTACCAGTACCATCTCAACTACCAGTACCATTTCAACTACCAGTACCATTTCAACTACCAGTACCATTTCAACTACCAGTACCATTTCAACTACCAGTACCATCTCAGCTACCAGTACCATCTCAGCTACCAGTACCATCTCAACTACCAGTACCATCTCAACTACCAGTACCATCTCAGCTACCAGTACCATCTCAACTACCAGTACCATTTCAACTACCAGTACCATTTCAACTACCAGTACCATTTCAACTACCAGTACCATCTCAGCTACCAGTACCATCTCAGCTACCAGTACCATCTCAGCTACCAGTACCATCTCAGCTACCAGACAATGTAAAGTACCATCTCAGCTACCAGTACCATTTCAACTACCAGTACCATCTCAGCTACCAGTACCATCTCAGCTACCAGTACCATCTCAACTACCAGTACCATCTCAGCTACCAGTACCATCTCAGCTACCAGTACCATTTCAACTACCAGTACCATTTCAACTACCAGTACCATCTCAGCTACCAGTACCATTTCAACTACCAGTACCATCTCAACTACCAGTACCATTTCAACTACCAGTACCATCTCAGCTACCAGTACCATTTCAACTACCAGTACCATCTCAGCTACCAGTACCATTTCAACTACCAGTACCATCTCAACTACCAGTACCATCTCAACTACCAGTACCATTTCAACTACCAGTACCATCTCAGCTACCAGTACCATCTCAGCTACCAGTACCATCTCAACTACCAGTACCATCTCAGCTACCAGTACCATCTCAGCTACCAGTACCATTTCAACTACCAGTACCATTTCAACTACCAGTACCATCTCAGCTACCAGTACCATTTCAACTACCAGTACCATCTCAACTACCAGTACCATCTCAGCTACCAGACAATGTAAAGTACCATCTCAGCTATCCAGACACAGATACCAGTAACATCTAAGCTACCATACACAGCTACCAGTACCATTTCAACTACCAGTACCATCTCAGCTACCAGTACCATCTCAGCTACCAGTACCATCTCAACTACCAGTACCATCTCAGCTACCAGTACCATCTCAGCTACCAGTACCATCTCAGCTACCAGTACCATTTCAACTACCAGTACCATCTCAGCTACCAGTACCATTTCAACTACCAGTACCATCTCAACTACCAGACAATGTAAAGTACCATCTCAGCTACCAGACAATGTAAAGTACCATCTCAGCTATCCAGACACAGATACCAGTAACATCTAAGCTACCATACACAGCTACCAGTACCATTTCAACTACCAGTACCATCTCAACTACCAGTACCATTTCAACTACCAGTACCATCTCAGCTACCAGACAATGTAAAGTACCATCTCAGCTATCCAGACACAGCTACCAGTACCATTTCAACTACCAGTACCATCTCAGCTACCAGACAATGTAAAGTACCATCTCAGCTATCCAGACACAGATACCAGTAACATCTCAGCTACCATACACAGCTACCAGTACCATTTCAACTACCAGTACCATCTCAGCTACCAGACAATGTAAAGTACCATCTCAGCTATCCAGACACAGATACCAGTAACATCTCAGCTACCATACACAGCTACCAGTACCATCTCAGCTACCAGACACAGCTACCAGTAACAGTGTAAAGTAACATCTGAGCTACCACACACAGTGTAAAGTACCATCTCAGCTACAAGACACAGTGTAAAGTACCATCTCAGCTACCAGACACAGTGTAAAGTACCATCTCAGCTACCAGACACAGTGTACAGTAACATCTCAGCTACCAGACACAGTGTAAAGTAACCTCTCAGCTACAAGACACAGTGTAAAGTACCATCTCAGCTACCACACACAGTGTAAAGTAACATCTCAGCTACTAGACACAGTGTAAAGTAACATCTGAGCTACCAGACACAGTGTAAAGTACCATCTCAGCTACAACACACAGTGTAAAGTAACATCTCAGCTACTAGACACAGTGTAAAGTAACATCTGAGCTACCAGACACAGTGTAAAGTAACCTCTCAGCTACAAGACACAGTGTAAAGTAACATCTCAGCTACCACACACAGTGTAAAGTACCATCTCAGCTACCAGTACCAGCTCAGCTACCAGACACAGCTGCCAGTACCATCTCAGCTACCAGACACAGCTACCAGTACCATCTCAGCTACCAGACACAGTGTAAAGTACCATCTCAGCTACCAGACACAGTGTAAAGTACCATCTCAGCTACCAGACACAGCTACCAGTAACATCTCAGCTACCAGACACAGTGTAAAGTAGGGCTGGGCGGTATGACGGTATATACCGTGCGACGGTAGAAATGTGTCTACCGGGAGACATTTGGCTATACCGTTTCAACCGCGGTATACTCTAATACTATATTTTTGTATTACACGTGTCAATTAAATGTCTGGTTGTTGTATTGTAATCGCAAGATTTATATGATGGCTTATAAGCCATCATATAAATCGCTTTCTTGCGATATTTAGAATTGTAGTCAAACTTTTATTTGATTTTCTATTTTCATTTGACCTTGAAGCACATTTGTGTTGGTCTGACAGGAATTTTTGATGTGGAGTGTATTTTGTCTAAGCAGACCACATTCATGCCAATGCTAATTAATTATATATTTGAGGACCCATTCTGCAGGTAACCAATTCGATTTGTTGTTCAAGTTATGTCTCGTGCTGTAAAATTATTGTTGTAAAATTACACTGGTGGCGTTGCTAGCATTCTTATCTAGGATGACTAGTGAAGACTAACTAGGGATTAGGGAGGCTGATACTGTTTCGACATTTAAAACTAGATTAAAAACGTTCCTGTTTAGTCAATCCTATGATTGTTAAATGTGTGTACTTTCTATGTAAACCTGGGGTGTGCGTTTGCCTATGTGTGTATCACATGTAACTTTTAAATTGTAATTTTAGCTTATGTTCACACTGCCCATTTAAATGTTACAAATAAAGTAAACCTGTTATTGTATATTGTTACTGTAATAGTTCCGTTGCTGTATATTTTAATTGTTATAGTTTACTAGTTGGAGACAACGGGGGGCTGGTTGTTTTCATCCTTATTTGTATAAATATAACCTATTTTAGAGTTGTTCCCCTGGAACAGATTTCATGTTCCAACCAAGGGGGGCTGTCGCTGTCTTGGTGTGTGGGGCTGCATCAAATACCCTCTTAGCTTTGTTAAATTGCTGCACTAGTCCACACTTGACCGGTGGGGATCTCATTCTATTACGACTGAAACTGTTAGCTGCTCCTGGCATTCTCTAATCCCTGTTCTCCTCTCTGTCCCCCCCACACATCCCTTGTGGTGTGGGGGGTCTGAGCTGTCAGGACCTGCCTGGTCGTCGGTCTACCAACGCTGGACCAGGTCGTCAACCGGAAACCAGCCTCCATGACGGCCAACAGCGAGTTTCCAGGTCCCATCCAACGTCTATAAAGCCGAACAATGGATTTTTGGTGTTTCAAAACCCATTGACACTGTATGACTATGTTTAGCTTGTGTTCTGCTCCTCTCTCTTGCCAACCGTCTCTGGAGGAGGGGATCCCTCTCTGAATTGCTCCTCCCAAGGTTTCTTCCATTTTTTCTCCCGTTGGGAGTTTTTCTGGGAGTTTTTCCTTGTCTTCCTTGAGGGTTTAGGTTGGTTGAGGGGCAGTTCTATGGGCGTATGTGAAGCCCTCTGTGACATGCTTGCGTGTAAAAAGGGCTATACAAATACATTTGATTTGATTTGATTTGATTTGAACTACTTACTACAGTAACTGAGAGTGAGGTCAAGCCGGGATATATCAAACTGAGGCTTTAACGTATCGACCAAGCTTTAACGAGGTTGATACACCGAAACCCAAGTTATATGGATAGTAAAACTCAGACTGATCGCTTTCGCTCATTTTTACATTTTCGTCAGAGGGCATTACGGATCCGTATTGAGCTGTGAGTAGGTCACCACGCGGATGGCATGACTGGCATCAGCCAATCGTAACACTCGTACTCGTACTCATACCGTAACTTTTTTGAGTCTTTTGTTTTTAACTCAAGTGTTGTCTCGTGAGGCAGTTGTTTTTGTTCGTAATAAATAATCGAGTGCGATGATGAAGTACGCTATGGTTACTTTGTACCATTTCTTAATTGAATTTACAGAACAATTACTATACCGTGATATATACCGTAACCGTGATATAAAATTACTCATACCGTGATAGAAGATTTTGGCCATATCGCCCACCCCTAGTGTAAAGTAACATAAATGCATTCCATTCCATCTCAGCTACCAGACACAGTGTAAAGTACCATCTCAGCTACCACACACAGTGTAAAGTACCATCTCAGCTACCAGACACAGTGTAAAGTACCATCTCAGCTACCACACACAGTGTAAAGTACCATCTCAGCTACCACACACAGTGTAAAGTACCATCTCAGCTACCACACACAGTGTAAAGTACCATCTCAGCTACCAGACACAGTGTAAAGTACCATCTCAGCTACCACACACAGCTACCAGTAACATCTCAGCTACCAGACACAGAGTAAAGTACCATCTCAGCTACTAGACACAGTGTAAAGAACCATCTCAGCTACCAGACACAGTGTAAAGTACCATCTCAGCTACCACACACAGTGTAAAGTACCATCTCAGCTACCAGACACAGTGTAAAGTACCATCTCAGCTACCACACACAGTGTAAAGTACCATCTCAGCTACCAGACACAGCTACCAGTAACATCTCAGCTACCAGACACAGAGTAAAGTACCATCTCAGCTACTAGACACAGTGTAAAGAACCATCTCAGCTACCAGACACAGTGTAAAGTACCATCTCAGCTACCAGTAGCATTTCAGCTACCAGACACAGCTGCCAGTACCATCTCAGCTACCAGACATACCAGCTACCAGGCATAATTAATTGACGATCGATCATTAAGAATTTCGTAGATGACATTATTTGTTCATCGATAAAACTAATGCGTGTTCCGTTGCGTAGTGTGTGTCTTGAAGGAATGCAATGCTATGTGGCAGCAATTACACATTTTACCAAACAAAGCCAATGTTTGGAAAAAAACGCCACAAGCCTACTCAGTTACCGGCGAGTTTCCATGTATTTCAAAAGAAAACATGAAGAGGTCACGGCGAAGTGTAGCGTGAGACCATTCTGACTTAAAAATTACTTTGTTCTCTGCCAACACTGCAAAGCTGAGTATAAATACAACTCCTCCACGACTCAAATGCTGTACCACATGAAGAACGTACATCCGACCCTGGTTAGTGGCGGTGCATCCTGCTCTCGGTGTTAGCACGGAGGAGCTGCGATGCACAACGAGCAGAGAAAATTACCCAACTGATCTGCAAGTCCATCGAGATGGATATGCTACCCTTAAGTATTGTTGAGGGCGAAGGTTTTTATGAAGCTTTGTTAACTAGCCGGAAAAAAACTAGGGTCAGTTGTGTTTGAGCACCGGCTTCTAGCTGTCGGCTCCGCTTCTAGGAGTTACAGAAATAGTTCTTCTTTTTGTAATACAGATCTCAATGCGGAAACACGTTGTGTTTTTTTTTTTTTCACTGCAATTTAATATAGCCTATAAATAGTGAATTTTAATATAAAAATGTTAATAATTAATCGAAAATCGATTGTTAATTCTCCCGACGATTGATTAAGACAATTTAAAATGCCCATCCCTACCAGACACAGTGTAAAGTACCATCTCAGCTACCAGACACAGCTACCAGTACCATCTCAGCTACCAGACACAGCTACCAGTACCATCTCAGCTACCAGACACAGTGTAAAGTACCATCTCAGCTACCAGACACAGTGTAAAGTACCATCTCAGCTACCAGACACAGCTACCAGTAACATCTCAGCTACCAGACACAGTGTAAAGTACCATCTCAGCTACCAGACACAGCTACCAGACACAGCTACAAGTAACATCTCAGCTACCAGACAAAGCTACCAGTAACATCTCAGCTACCAGACACAGTGTAAAGTAACATCTCAGCTACCAGACACAGTGTAAAGTAACATCTCAGCTACCAGACACAGTGTAAAGTAACATCTCAGCTACCAGACACAGTGTAAAGTAACATCTCAGCTACCAGACACAGTGTAAAGTAACATCTCAGCTACCAGGCCCAGTCCACATCAACAGAGGTGTGTGGTGTGTTGTTTACCAGCTCTATCTTCAGCAAGGTGACGTCTATGAGGATGGTGAACTTCTGCACGGAGGCCAGCCCCTTCAGCAGGGCGATCACCCAGGTGTCCACATGGTGTGCCAGTGGCCACGACAACCAGTCTATCATCCTGCACACACACCAGGAAGGATAGTTTAGTGTTGGTTGATTTATTTACTGAAGGATGATTGTTTGGTTTCAGCCACAGAGAGGCAAGCGGACAGACAAAACACACATATTGACACAGGCAGGCAGACAGACAGATTTATAAATGTTAAAGTTAAAAGCATCAATCTGGTGCACTTTGAGAGAAAAATTAAGAGGCTCAATCAGGGTTTCCCGCAGCACTTTCCAGTTAAGGCGGCCGCCTAAGCAACACACGCTTGCCCCCTTAACTACGTTGTCATAAAAAAAGCGATATCCACCGTTGTCCTGTTTTCTCCTTTCAATTCCAAACTGTGACCAACGCCAGTCTCCCTTCTCTGCAGAACGCAAGAGAATCTGTGCTCTTGTACACAATGTTCTTTTAACCATAAAGACAGTTTTTTGTATAGCATACATCATAAAAAAAACAATTAAACAAACGGGATTACCTGTGTTGAACTACTTTATTTTATATATACTATATTTTATTTTAAAGTCAAAAGCATCACTTACTGTAAAGCTAACACACATCAAATAATTGTTAATATTGTATTAAAATGGTTTCTACTAGAATGATGTAAGATGGGTCTGTAAACCTCTCCCCACTCTGCCTCTGATTGGCTGTGAGGTTTAGGCATTAGGAGTGATAATTGGTTCCAGAGCCAGTTGTAAAGTTGCAAAGCACGGGTACAATGTTCTGTTGACCACAACCCCCCCCCCCTCCCCCCTAATATTTTCTCATCGGATCTACACGGATCACGTAGGTTACCCATTTCGGTTTCAAAAAGGTGAGTTTCCCCTAAAAATGTGAGGAATCTGCGTGCCTGACACAGACAGACAGACAGAGAGACAGAGAGAGAGAGAGAGAGAGACAGGGAAGACAGACAGGCGAAGAGACAGACAGGCAGATAGAGACAGGCAAAGAGAGGAAGACAGAGAGGAAGACAGAGAGGAAGACAGGCACAGAGGCAGACAGAGAGGCAGACAGGCACAGAGGCAGACAGGCACAGAGGCAGACAGGCACAGAGGCAGACAGAGAGGCAGACAGAGAGGCAGACAGAGAGGCAGACAGAGAGGCAGACAGAGAGGCAGACAGAGAGGCAGACAGAGAGGCAGACAGAGAGGCAGACAGAGAGGCAGACAGAGAGGCAGACAGAGAGGCAGACAGAGAGGCAGACAGAGAGGCAGACAGAGAGGCAGACAGAGAGGCAGACAGAGAGGCAGACAGAGAGGCAGACAGAGAGGCAGACAGAGAGGCAGACAGAGAGGCAGACAGGAGAGGCAGACAGGAGAGGCAGACAGGAGAGGCAGACAGGAGAGGCAGACAGGAGAGGCAGACAGAGAGGCAGACAGAGAGGCAGACAGAGAGGCAGACAGAGAGGCAGACAGAGAGGCAGACAGAGAGGCAGACAGAGAGGCAGACAGAGAGGCAGACAGACACCTGCAGAGGGCCTTGGTCATGCTGGCGTCCCTGACGTTCTGGTCAGTGGAGAGGCTCTTGATGAGCACGGTGATCATCTGCAGAGGGATGTGCTGCACCAGGCTGGCCAGGGCAATGGACGGCTCGAAGGATGGGTCTACAGGCAGGGAGAGACACCTAGACATGAGACATCTACACTATGATGTGGTAGTCCACCTGCAGCTCCACTAGGGGATGATGGAGAACACCCGAGGGCCTCACCTGTGGTGGAGATGATGGAGAACACTTCCTGCAGTGAGGGCAGCAGCATTGTAGGCTCCGCCTTCCAGATGTTCTGCAGCAGCGTCCCCACCTTGGTCACCTGACCCACGTACTCTCTCAGCTCCTGCTCCTGATTGGCCGGGCAGTGGAAGTAGCCGATGGTCCTCACCAGCTGCTGGCAGAACAAAATGGCCGCCTTGTCCCTGGGGACGCACTGGCCGAAGTCTGACAGCAGCGTGGCCAGCCGGGCGCAGAGGGCGGGGTTGGGCCTCTCACACACCATCCTGAGCACCTCCGTCTGCAGCAGGCGGAAGATCTCCAGCACTGAGGGGCAGCTGATGAGCAGGCGCAGGCAGCAGTGGATGTAGTCCACCAGGGATGGGTCCTTGCGGTCCAGGGGCCCGTAGCCCTGCTGAAGGAGCCCCAGGATGAAGTCTCGGGTGAAGAAGCGCTCGAATGCAGGCCGGTGGTAGCGGCCGTAGGCCTCCAGGACCTGGAAGCCCACCTGCTTCTGGAAGGTGTCCTCTCCCAGGAGGATGAGGCGAGCGGTGAGGCTGTACAGCGCCTGGCACTGCTCCTCTGTGGCCTCCTTCTCTGCCGCCTCCACCACCTTCTTCACGATGGCCTTCTTCACCGGCACCGAGTGGGAGGAGCCCACCAGGGCCTCCAGAATCTTGTCCATGGAGGTAGGACTACAGAGCAGAGGTGAAGTTGTTTGGATGCAAATACAGCCCTAAGGAGGAGAAAGACGCAGGTTGGAAAATAGGTATTTAGTGACATTGCATGCTGACAGAGTATCATGGATCTGGTAATCAGGAGATAAAACAATAGCTAGAGAACTATCCAAACCTTTTAACAAGGTTAACAGTTAAAGGAATGATGGTTCCTTTATTAGATCCTTCAATAGATCAATATAAAGTGACGTTATCGATATCACTTTCATAATTATCTAAGGTGAACACCATCAATAGATAGCTAAGGAGAGAGAAAGAGAGAGAGAGAGAGAGAGAGAGAGAGAGAGAGAGAGAGAGAGAGAGAGAGAGATAAGTTAAACAGCTTGCTTTTGAAGTGACAAGACATAGCTAGCGAGTCAGCAGATGTGGTCTCCGGCATATTCGTTTTCTTTTCGATGAGATATGCATAGTGTGCAAGCAGAGGCAACACTACTGTTGCACAATGAATATTAGCTGACGTTAGCAACATGTGGCTAACGTTAGCTACATTTTCCAAGGCTTAGCTTATGTAGATGTAATTATGTAATTATGACACCGTTCATAATCAACAATCATTTTGTAAACAAACTTACTTGTAAAAAATTATTATCCCCCCAAAAATTGAAAGTATTCAATTCACTATCGCCGGCTTCCTAGTCTTTCTGCTTTGACTGTGACGAGAATGTTCTACTGTATTGTAATAGCTAGCACACTAGCATTCAAAACAAGGTGGAAACCTTGTTGTCAAATCTCCCCGCTATCAATAACATGGGTAACTTGTGAATGTTAGCAAGCTAACGTTAGCTTCTGCCTATGCTGAGTATTGAAGCTGTAGAGCTATCAAGGCTAATGCTAGCTAGCTTGTGGAATGGAAACAAAGCAGGCCGGGGATGTCACTGACTTAGCAGAAATACAGCTGTTCAGCTAGCTAGCTACTTCTCAAAAACAAAACAGCTAGCTTTTACAATAACTTACCTCGATAAATCATGACAGTGTCAAATTATTCTTTTTCGAACCGTCAAAATACGTTGACAGATTCGGCAGTTATTTTTTGATCCGACTTGTGAAGAGAATCAGCTGATTTAAAACATAAGAAACGTCATTCCAATGAACCAGCGGAGATAGAAAGACCCTTTGCGCTGGGATTTTCGTCTTGTCATTGCCTGCGTGCAACTCTGTCCTACTACCGATTCGTCGTTCCTAAGTTGAATATTATATGGCTACAATGTTTATATTTTTAACAGTACCTAACCTTAGCTTGGAACATTTCCATGGTATAACCAGTGTTAAAATAGTTTTGTGTTTTAATTATGTTTCTATTTGATCGATTTTAGTTTACATTCCACCTTGTAATCAAAAATGGCAAAAGTACACACATCCTTCACTCAAGTAGAAGTACAGATTCTCATATAAAAAAAACTGAAAGTACTGACTAAACTTTTTCACTCAAGTTAAAGAAGTGTGCGCCCTGAAATACTCAAGTAAAAAGAAGCCTCTACCAAATGTGCTAGGACCGCCACTGCTTGTAGTTATGGTACATTGTATGTTTGTAAATTAATATGATAACATATGCAAATTCTATATATTGTGATGTATTTGAACAGTTCAACGATGTGTTTCATTCACAAAAAGGAATAAATCCATCAGTAATAAGAACCACAGTTGTATGTTTCCTGGAGGGAGGGATACTTGTGATGGAAGGAAATAACAAGTACTATCAAATGGAAATAACACCTCTATAGACGTGCTCTTCTCAAGCATCATGGTACAGACCACTCAAGGGCGTGGGATTATACCATGTTGTTAACAACAGAAGAAACCATTTGTTTGTGTAGCCAGACAGAGGAACATGTTGTTACATGTTCTCATTCTGTTCAAAACTGTGGGGGCAGCAAAGATACAGGAACAAAGCTGTATTTAAATTGTTGTTCGCAAATGGTCATATACTGCACCTGTGGTTTCAGCTGGATACGTCCCCTCTGTGGAGAGGGGGACGCAGAGCTGAAGCAGTGTATGGAGGGAGGCAGGAGGAGGAGGGTGGAAGCTGGGGTATTTAATATGGGAGAAAGTCTATGTATATTTAAATGATTAAACTCATGACTGGCGAGTGATACCTGTGTCATCATGTGAATGTTAAGTGTGTATCCGTCTGTCTTAGACCCAAAACTTGGGTTTCTACTTCTGGTTAGGGGTACTGAGTCACAGGGGTCAGGCTTAAAGAGTCCCTGGTTTGAAAGGTTGAAAATGTTTTTTTTTTTTTGTTGGTTTCAAAAAGAGGTTTTGAAGGTTGAACATTTTGAACAAATATTTTCCCCAAAATGTTTCCAAATTAAGGTTTGCATCATTGACGAAGAATCTTCTGTACTATACTGTACTTTATTGTGCTCTGCTCTAATCTCCTCTGATTTAGGCTTCTCTGTTCTCCTCTCTCCTCCTCTCTCCTCTCTTTTCACTGTGTGTGAAAAAAAGTATGTTATGGATGAGACAGAGGGAGTTAGCGATGTGGACATGACTGAGAATAGAGATCACCCCTGGCCATATATGAGAGAGATGTTTGCATGGATTCCTGGCAAATGTCTACAGTCTATAGTGTCTTTTTGTATGAATGTATTAATATGATGTGAGGTCCAGTTACCAGTGTGACCCTAAAAACAGGTAGAAGTAATGGCTACTGTAGGGGGTTAAATATTGACCTAACAACCAAAACTAATTCCCCTATGGTTTAAAGGAAGATGGGAAACTGAACAATGTATTAGCATGAACCAAATAATGCCAATACCAATTAGAATTTATTACAGTTATTTGACTCTATGGGTTAAATCAGAGCAAGAATGGTCAAAGTAAGGAAGAATCCACAGAACAATGCTTCACATTTCCCTTTATAAACAAGGACAACCAATCAGACCACTTCTTGACCCTTATCAACATATGACTAGCAATGCTACAGTAAAATTACACAATGTGGTGTGCGAGCCATCAAGTTGAGACCCTGTCAAGCAGGTTGACAACTAGCCTTACACTACTTTTTACTTAAGTCTATGTCAGAGCCCACACTTATTCACTTTAACCCTGAGTTAAAGTGTCAGTACTTCAACCTTTACCAGTTTTGAGTGAAAATGAGTATCTGTACTTATACTTGAGTGACGGATGTGGGTAAATTGCCATCTCTGATAACATGATCAACAAGTTTTTGTCTAAATGTGTTTGTAGCGTTCTCTCCACTTCAGCTAGCCTGACGTTGTCATACTCATAATTCTAGTCAGAATATGAGTCTGAGAACTCTACGTTGCGCTTTGACTACAGGGCGTGTTTCAAACGAGCCTGGAAAACAAATGCCTCTTCGCTCAATTGGATAGACCTACAACCAATCAGAGCAACGTAATATGTTGTTTGTTCAAAACAAATTCAACTTAAGCGCTCTTTTGTGACGTGGGTGATTACGTTACTGTTGATCATCTGTCCATCATCGTATGAAGCCCGTCCTGGCAATTTCATTGGTACGCCCAGATTCTGGTTTTCTGTAGTTGTACCCCAATACGAGACCCTCCAGACTCAACTTCCCGACCAAATTTTTTTGTGGGCGGGGAGAAGTTGGGCTGGCAGCCAGGCTACACTTCACCTGCACCACTTGAACTTCCCCTGGTCACCACCAGAGGTCGTCATCTCCCCAGCTCTACCACACCCCTAGTTGTCACGGGACAAGGAGCTAACTAGCGCACAAAATAAATCCAGGGCTCACAAGTCTCACATATTCGCCATGACACTAACGTATTTCAACCATTTCTCATGCTCTCACGCATCACCTTGTATTTCTCACTCTGAGAAGTAAGGGTTAACTTGTCCTGCAAAAATGTATGGCTGAGGCGCAGGCATAGGGAGGTTAGGGTTAGGGTTAAGTGTTTCTGCTGAAGTTAAACAGCCAGAAACAACAACCACCCCCAAACAATGGCAGGTTTATCTCACGACAATCTTTAGATAAAACTTGAAAGCCCTGTAAATCTACACATACATGTTTTTGTTTTGGTGCTCCTTAATATTTGGTGGTGCTCCTAACTTTTGAAAGTTGGGAGCACCAGTGCCACCAAGTAAAAAAGTTAATTTCAAGCCCTGCTGTGTGTGTGTGGTGTGTGTGTTTGGTTTGTGTGTTTTTGTGGTGTGTGTGTGTGTGTTGGATGTTGGAGGACCCGTGTTCAGTAATCGTGGGTTGGAGCCGGCTGGCTGTGCGTCAGTAAGCTGACCTGGAATTTTCTCAATAAAGTTCTAATCTGTCCAGGAGGCTGCACCCTTAGAGATGAGTGATCTCTCTCTCTCTCTCTCTCTGTCGCTCTCTCTTTCTCTCTCTCTCTCTGTTTTCTGGGTCTGGTCTGGGTCTTGAGGGTTTGGGTCTGGGTTGGGACTAGTCTGGTTGAGTGCAGGAAGAAGAATATGTGACCTTGAGTAGTCAGAAACCTCAATGTGTTTTGTGTGTGTGAGATGTTTCATTCAAGACAGTTCCTGGTGCTGAGTTAGGGTGCTGGCCAGTCTGGGTTAGGGTGCTGGCCAGTCTGGGTTAGGGTGCTGGGTTAGGGTGCTGGGTTAGGTTGCTGGCCAGTCTGGGTCAGGGTGCTGGCCAGTCTGGGTTAGGGTCTTTCTCTCACCCATCAGGTCCTTGTGAAACACTTATCCACCCACACTTACACACAGACACCCCCAATCACACAAATAAATGTACACACTCACTCACACACACTTACATACATTCACAAACTCACACACACTCTCACATTCAGTCACACACACACACACACACACACACACACACACAGTCTGATCTGGCCAACTGCAGCATGACAGCAAGAACAATGCCACT
Source organism: Hypomesus nipponensis (assembly GCF_054491055.1). Classification (NCBI taxonomy): domain Eukaryota; kingdom Metazoa; phylum Chordata; class Actinopteri; order Osmeriformes; family Osmeridae; genus Hypomesus; species Hypomesus nipponensis. Next base: position 19,391,131 of record NC_140382.1, on the reverse strand, counting down.
GTTAGGACAAGGCCGGAGCAGGACAGACTAGAAACATTGTAGCTGCACTGGGAGTGTGTGTATATGTGTGTGTGAATGTGTGTGTTTGTGAGTGTGTGTGTGTGTGTGTGTGTGTGTGTGTGCGTGTATGCTGAGAATGATGGCTTTGGACAGATAAACATTCTAAGCAAAGCCCCCATACCTGCAGATGGCAGTGAGATAAACATGCTCATTAGAGGCCAAATGTTCAGAAACACACACACAATCACACATACATGTACATACCCCCCCCACACACACACCCACACACACTTACACACATACAGCTGGTACATGACATGTTATTTTCCAGCATGGCAGTCATTTTAATGTACTTTTCATTTTTTAACTAAATTAAATGTTACCATCTTGCTCCAACAAAAACCATGGGTTCAAGACTAATGGTTGGAATTAGTTGGTTTATCTAACCTAACCCTAACTTCGACCCTACCCTGTTCCACTCTACTCTACCCTAACCTCGACCCTACCCTAACCTCTACCAGACCATACCATACCACAGGGACGGCCTGGGAGTAAAAATAGGCCCTGGACTTTGATCCAGACCAGCCTACCAGAACTGGTCCCGTATACGCCACCACAGCGAGCGCCCTGCTAATACATGCAAATTCTGTGCCTGATGTGATGCTTTGGGACTTCCACGCTTAATGCGAGCGCACGTAGCGCACGAGCGAATTATGTTGGCTGATTTGAGTGAAAAGTAGTTTTTTGAGCTTGATGTAAAACAAACAAACACAGCCTTTTGTCCAATTGGTAAAACATTGTCTAGTGAAGGTAATTACGTTTCTTAACCTGGTTTTCCATCTTTATATTGTCTCTATAGCTAACTTTCGATCTGTCAGTGTCACTGTTGTGTATAAGCGGCACTAAGGGCTGCATAGACGTTCATTTGGAATAGACCAACCGGCCTGGGGGAAAGGGGGGCCGGCAAACCGTGTTGCTCAATCTTCTTCCAACATTTTTATTAGTAGTAAAAAATGATGGGCCTCCCGGCGGCCCTTCGACCCAAAAGTGCTTCGGCCCATCTGGAATTCTACCGATTCTCCTGATGGCCAGTCCGCTACTGCCATACCATACCATAAAATACCCTACTTTAACCTCTACCCTAGTGTTGCTCAATCCTGGCTTTTTTTTTTCTTCATATATACTGTATACATACCAGAGATGTTTGACTGTAGCAATAAACTGACTCTCTAACAGCCTAAACCCAGAAGGCACTATGATAATAATGGTTGAATGCATTCATGTAATCATCCATACGATAATAATAGTTGAATGCATTCATGCAATCATCCATATGATAATCTAATTGTAACGGGTATGCAACGGACGTGGTCTTACTCCGCCAGGCCCGTCGGGTGGCCCTTTATATACCTGAGGAGTGAGTTTCACCGATTCACATCGGTTACATAATGTAATAATCAATATAGAAATATTATATAACAATGTGTTAATTTAGCAAACACTTATACAAAGCAAAGTACAGGCTGGTAATTGAACCTGCAATATTTTGCTCTTTAGTTGACTGTAATCACTGAGCTATACCCATCCCCATGTTCTACCACTGAGCTATACCCATCCCCATGTTCTACCACTGAGCTATACCCATCCCCATGTTCTACCACTGAGCTATACCCATCCCCATGTTCTACCACTGAGCTATACCCATCCCCATGTTCTACCACTGAGCTATACCCATCCCCATGTTCTACCACTGAGTTGTACTCATCCCAAACTCCCCCCCCCTCCCAGATATGCAGCTTGAATGTGATTCCCTGAACCAGCCGACCAGTAACAGGATCTGCAGCAAGCCATTGTGTTCTCTATCTCTGCCACCATGTTGTGTGTGATGGGATGATTGGAGCCACTTGTTGTGTGTGATGGGATGATTGGAGCCACTTGTTGTGTGTGATGGGATGATTGGAGCCACTTGTTGTGTGTGATGGGATGATTGGAGCCACTTGTTGTGTCTGATGGGATGATTGGAGCCACTTGTTGTGTGTGATGGGATGATTGGAGCCACTTGTTGTGTGTGATGGGATGATTGGAGCCACTTGTTGTGTGTGATGGGATGATTGGAGCCACTTGTTGTGTGTGATGGGATGATTGGAGCCACTTGTTGTGTCTGATGGGATGATTGGAGCCACTTGTTGTGTCTGATGGGATGATTGGAGCCACTTGTTGTGTGTGATGGGATGATTGGAGCCACTTGTTGTGTGTGATGGGATGATTGGAGCCACTTGTTGTGTCTGATGGGATGATTGGAGCCACTTGTTGTGTGTGATGGGATGATTGGAGCCACTTGTTGTGTGTGATGGGATGATTGGAGCCACTTGTTGTGTCTGATGGGATGATTGGAGCCACTTGTTGTGTCTGATGGGATGATTGGAGCCACTTGTTGTGTGTGATGGGATGATTGGAGCCACTTGTTGTGTCTGATGGGATGATTGGAGCCACTTGTTGTGTCTGATGGGATGATTGGAGCCACTTGTTGTGTGTGATGGGATGATTGGAGCCACTTGTTGTGTGTGATGGGATGATTGGAGCCACTTGTTGTGTCTGATGGGATGATTGGAGCCACTTGTTGTGTGTGATGGGATGATTGGAGCCACTTGTTGTGTGTGATGGGATGATTGGAGCCACTTGTTGTGTCTGATGGGATGATTGGAGCCACTTGTTGTGTCTGATGGGATGATTGGAGCCACTTGTTGTGTGTGATGGGATGATTGGAGCCACTTGTTGTGTGTGATGGGATGATTGGAGCCACTTGTTGTGTCTGATGGGATGATTGGAGCCACTTGTTGTGTCTGATGGGATGATTGGAGCCACTTGTTGTGTGTGATGGGATGATTGGAGCCACTTGTTGTGTGTGATGGGATGATTGGAGCCACTTGTTGTGTGTGATGGGATGATTGGAGCCACTTGTTGTGTGTGATGGGATGATTGGAGCCACTTGTTGTGTGTGATGGGATGATTGGAGCCACTTGTTGTGTGTGATGGGATGATTGGAGCCACTTGTTGTGTGTGATGGGATGATTGGAGCCACTTGTTGTGTCTGATGGGATGATTGGAGCCACTTGTTGTGTGTGATGGGATGATTGGAGCCACTTGTTGTGTGTGATGGGATGATTGGAGCCACTTGTTGTGTGTGATGGGATGATTGGAGCCACTTGTTGTGTGTGATGGGATGATTGGAGCCACTTGTTGTGTGTGATGGGATGATTGGAGCCACTTGTTGTGTGTGATGGGATGATTGGAGCCACTTGTTGTGTGTGATGGGATGATTGGAGCCACTTGTTGTGTGTGATGGGATGATTGGAGCCACTTGTTGTGTGTGATGGGATGATTGGAGCCACTTGTTGTGTCTGAATGAGTCCTTCCCCCACTCTCTCTGTGTCTTTGTGTGTGTGGCAGGGTGTGTGTGTGTGTGGCAGGGTGTGTGTGTGTGGCAGGGTGTGTGTGTGTGGCAGGGTGTGTGTGTGTGTGGCAGGGTGTGTGTGTGTGGCAGGGTGTGTGTGTGTGGCAGGGTGTGTGTGTGTGTGGCAGGGTGTGTGTGTGTAGGGCAGGGTGTGTGTGTGTGTGGCAGGGTGTGTGTGTGTGTGGCAGGGTGTGTGTGTGTGTGTGTGGCAGGGTGTGTGTGTGTGTGGCAGGGTGTGTGTGTGTGGCAGGGTGTTTGTGTGTGTGGCAGGGTGTGTGTGTGTGGCAGGGTGTGTGTGTGTGGCAGGGTGTGTGTGTGTGTGGCAGGGTGTGTGTGTGGCAGGGTGTGTGTGTGTGTGTCAGGGTGTGTGTGTGTGTGGCAGGGTGTGTGTGTGTGTGGCAGGGTGTTTGTGTGTGTGGCAGGGTGTGTGTGTGTGGCAGGGTGTGTGTGTGTGTGGCAGGGTGTGTGTGTGTGGCAGGGTGTGTGTGTGTGTGGCAGGGTGTGTGTGTGTGGCAGGGTGTGTGTGTGTGTGGCAGGGTGTGTGTGTGTGTGGCAGGGTGTTTGTGTGTGTGGCAGGGTGTGTGTGTGTGGCAGGGTGTGTGTGTGTGTGGCAGGGTGTGTGTGTGTGTGGCAGGGTGTGTGTGTGTGTGGCAGGGTGTGTGTGTGTGGCAGGGTGTGTGTGTGTGTGGCAGGGTGTGTGTGTGTGGCAGGGTGTGTGTGTGTGTGGCAGGGTGTGTGTGTGTGTGGCAGGGTGTGTGTGTGTGTGGCAGGGTGTGTGTGTGTGTGGCAGGGTGTTTGTGTGTGTGGCAGGGTGTGTGTGTGTGTGGCAGGGTGTGTGTGTGTGTGGCAGGGTGTTTGTGTGTGTGGCAGGGTGTGTGTGTGTGTGGCAGGGTGTTTGTGTGTGTGGCAGGGTGTTTGTGTGTGTGGCAGGGTGTGTGTGTGTGTGGCAGGGTGTTTGTGTGTGTGGCAGGGTGTGTGTGTGTGGCAGGGTGTGTGTGTGTGTGGCAGGGTGTGTGTGTGTGGCAGGGTGTGTGTGTGTGTGGCAGGGTGTGTGTGGCAGGGTGTGTGTGTGTGGCAGGGTGTGTGTGTGTGGCAGGGTGTGTGTGTGTGTGGCAGGGTGTTTGTGTGTGTGTCAGGGTGTTTGTGTGTGTGGCAGGGTGTGTGTGTGTGTGGCAGGGTGTTTGTGTGTGTGGCAGGGTGTGTGTGTGTGTGGCAGGGTGTGTGTGGCAGGGTGTTTGTGTGTGTGTCAGGGTGTTTGTGTGTGTGGCAGGGTGTGTGTGTGTGTGGCAGGGTGTGTGTGTGTGTGGCAGGGTGTGTGTGTGTGTGGCAGGGTGTGTGTGGCAGGGTGTTTGTGTCAGGGTGTGGCCAGAGTTGTGTTGTTGTATTGTGAAGATGCTTCTTTTGTTTACCTCACTAAAAGGTTATAGGGGTGTGTATCTGTATGTGTTTTGTGTGTGTTTGAGGGTATGTGTGTTTGGTGTGTGTGTGTGTATGTATGTGTGTGTGGGTGTGTAAGTGTGTCTGCTTGTGTGTGTGTAAGAGAGTGTGTATGTGTGTGTTTGGGTGTGTGTGTGGTGTGGCAGTAAGCAGGTTGAGTAAGCATTAAGGAAACGTTACTATTGAGCAACATCCTTAAATGTCTCAGTCACACACACACAAGCACACTCCAACAAGACAAAACACAACACACACATGCACACCATGCTTATAAAACACCAGTACTTGCAAACACACACTCACACGCTCACACACTCAGACTCTTAGACACAGTATAAGAGAGGTCAGTTGATCTGATGAAACATCTCCTATGAATATCTCCTCTCTCTGACTCAATTTTCCAACAACACAATCTCTTTAGTTCCCTAATATGTCTGTGTGTGTGTGTGTGTATGTATGCATGCACAATTGTATGTGTTGTTAGTCGAAACAGAAGCTGAACTTCCTCAATCCTCCCTCTTTTTATCCCTCCCTCCCTACTTTCTCCCTCCCTCTTTTTCTCCCTCCCTCCCTCCACAGTTGTGAGGAGACAAACTGTCATGGAGACGTCACCTTGAGCGTTCACCTGGAGGCAGGAAGCAGGAAATTCCCTCTTTACTGCCCTTCTGGATTCAAGGTAGATTCAAGGTTCCTGCTCGGACACACACACACACAAATAAACACATATACACAAAAAAAACACACACACATGCACACACACTCACAGTGAACCATGGCAACTATCAGTGAAAGAGAGGTGAACTGTGGCAGCAACTCTATTGAAACTCTACAGGACAACACATGTACAGCAGGCTTTACAACCAGACAGAGGAAAGGCCAGAGAAAGACAGAGAGACAGTGAGAGAGGGAGAGAGAGAGAGAGAGATACAGAGACATAGAGAGAGAGACAGAAAGAGAGACATAGAGAGAGAGAGAGAGGGAGAGAGAGAGAGAGAGATAGTATATATAGAGAAACATAGAAAGACAGAAAGACAAATAAAGAGGGAGAGACAGACAGGGTTTAATAAGCCTGCATTGAAAGGGTGTCGGTCAGTGTGTCATGATTAGGGGGTGGGGTTGGGGGTGCGTGCGTGTCTGTGTATGTGTGTGTAGCTCCTCATTGTGTCTGTGTGTGTATCTGAGGTCAACTTGACAGTAGCCTGAGGAACTAGGTGAGCAGCCTTTAACATCACGGAATGCTGGTCTGGCCCTCATCCAGACCCCTGCTAAAAGCACATACACACCCTCACATACACACATACACACACCCTCTCACACACACACACACACACACACACACACACACAGGAGAACAGGAGGATAGCTTTTCCCGTCCAGAATGATAGAGAAGGAGGGGGGGAGGAGGGGGGAGGAAGGAGTCAGATTCTGGTTAGGTGAGTTTGAGGTAACGTCAACAGCTAAGAGGTAGGGGGGAGGGGGGGGAGGGAGGGAGGGAGGGATAAGCAGTCATTATTCAGACAAGGAAATACAGGAGAAAGGACACCAAACACTTGCTTCCATCGCCATTGCAGGCAAGGTGTGTGTGTGAGTGTGTATCTGTGTGTGTCTGTGTGTGTATTTATCAAACTCTCAACCACCAAGCATCATACACATTTCTGGAGACATGCAGGTCTGTGTGCATCTGTGTTTGAGTGTGTGTAAGTAAGTGTGTGTGTGTGAGTTCCCTCGCTCCTCTCCTCCTCTGTGCTCTGGAATGTGGGGCTTATGTCAGTGAGAGTCAGGTACAGCCTTCCTAATTACCACAATCCTCCCTCCTCCTCTCGTCCTCCCTCCCTCTCCCTCCCTCCTCCTCTCGTCCTCCCTCTCCCTCTCTCCATCCACTCTCCCTCTCTTCCCCCGTAGAGTCCGCACTGCACTGAGTCTGTCTGGCCGGAGCATGAAGAGAGGAGAACACTGAGGGGAACTGACTCAGACTAAAAACACCCCAAACAAGAACAGAAACTGTGACTTGCTCACCCATTGGTGTGTGTGTGTGGAGGGGGAGGTGTGTGTGTTTGAGTTTGAAGAAGACATTCACCACGATCCTGCCACCACAGACAGCCCTGACGGAGGGAGAGGACGGACTGAGCTTCCCGTCAGAGAGGAAGAGAGGATGAGAAAGTCACACATGGGACCTGAGTTTTAAATGGTGGCAGAAGGACTACGGAGACCGTGACTACGAACCCAAACCTAACTTAACATCTTTCAGGTACAATCTCTCCCACCTCTCACGCTTTCTCTCTCTCCCTCTCTTTTCTTCCCCATTCTAACATTTTCATTCATTATTCATCATCTATCTCCCTTGCACCTTGGACACATTAAGTAAAACAAGTTTCCTAGCACACACACACACCATGTCACACACACAGACAAACCATGTCACAAAGTAAAGTTCCTGGTTTGAAGATGTTTCCATAGCTGGTTGTAGCTCTCCAGCTTAACCTTCACCAGAAGGTCAGAGGAAGACTGGAGACTGTTTGTTTTACTGTGGCGATGTGCGATCAGTTGTTGTCTGTCTGTCTGTGTGTGTGTGTGTGTGTGGAACTGGTTGAGCAGGGCGCCAGTCAGCCTTGGCTGTCCTGTTGTTGTGCAAACGGGATTTTCGAGTCGCTTCAGCTGTGTGTGTGTGTGTGTGTGTGTGTGTGTGGGGGGGGGGGGTAGGTTGGCGTGTGTGCACACACGTGTCTTCATTTCTCTGTGTTTGTGTGTATAAGGTTGAAATCAAATGACCCTCTGACTCGCTGGTCTCGCTGTGAACAGATGTCTCTCTCTCTTTCTCTCCCTCACTCTCTCTCTCTCTCTCTCTCTCTTTCTCTCTCTCTCTCTTTCTCTCCCTCACTCTCACTCTCTCTCTTTCTCTCACTCTCTCTCGTTCTCTCTCTCTCTCTCTCTCTCTCTCTCCCTCTCTCTCTCTCTCTCTCTCTTTTTCTTTCTTTCTCTCTTAAATGTTATGGTTCTTCATTAATTATGCAGTTTTTCTCAATTGCTAGGACACATTTTTTGAATGTGTACTGTGTTTTCTCCAAACTTTAAACACACATTGTCATACTTAAACTATTTTGGCCAAACCCTTGACTTTTGACCCAAAATTACTAAACACTGTAGTCAAAACCATATTATCTGTCATAAAAACCAAAATCTGCATTCAAAATACAAACAAAGCCCTCAAATAAAATCAACCTTCTGAATACCCTTTACACACTGCAGAGAAGAATTGAAAACACAACTATAAAAAGGTTTTCATGAGCCAATGACTATACATTTACATTTAGTTATTTAGCAGACGCTCTTATCCAGAGCGACTTACAGTAAGTACAGGGACATTCCCCCGAGGCAAGTAGGGTGAAGTGCCTTGCACACACAACGTAATTTTGCACTGCCGGGAATCGAACCAGCAACCTTTGGATTACTAGACCCATTCCCTAACCGCTCAGCCACCCGACTACAATGCGTACCTGAATTTAGATATGTTCCACCTCATAAGTTGACAATTGCAAATATTGCAATTACTTACAGGATGTTTTTTTTTTATATTTACATTATACAAGCAATTGCATTTTGAGCTCTTACTACTGTAGTGGTCACAGTATACAGATGGTAGTACTGTTAGTCAGCAACACAAATTAATCACTGTAAATGTTAACTTGGGGAACAAAGGCTAAGAAAACAAGGAAATAAACAAAGCATTTTTACCTAGGTAA
>NC_140382.1:19352500-19377500 GCF_054491055.1 Hypomesus nipponensis | reverse complement strand
CCCCACACACTCACACACACTCGCACACACACTCACACACACTCACACACGCTCACACACACACTCACACACAGCTGCCACACACACACACACACTCAGGTTTTCTCTTCCTCCCCCACGCACACTGTCTCTCTCGCTCTGTGTTATTGTTCTCTCTCTCTCTCTCTCACTCTCTTTCTCTCTCACTTCTTCCCTCCTTTTGCCGTCTCCCCCTCTTTCTTTTTAAACCCTTAAACAACATCTTTAGTTTCAGTTGGTTTGTCAGTTGCTGTTGCAATGCAGGGATCCACAAACAGGGGGCGCTGATTCCCGCCGCTGTAGGCACTCTGTGCCAGAGTTCTCAGGACATTATTCTACTGAGCAGAGAGAGAGAGATAAAACAATTGATTTTTAGTTTTTGTATTTGTGTTTACATTTGTGTTGGTTTTCTGTATTTTGTGTTTGTCAGTGGGAACGAGATTACAGTAAAGCTTCTGATCTAAAGATCTGACAGTAATATGTTGCAGTCTCTTACAAATCTCACAGCAGTGTCTCACCAGCTCATGACAGTGTGGTCAGAGAAATTTAGCTTTTTTGTGGAAGTGTGTGTGTGTGTGTGTGTGTGTGTGTGTCAACATGATTGTGTAAGTGTCTATAGGAGTGTGTTTCTACATGAGTGTGTGTAGGTATAAATAGGAGTGTGTGTGTGTATGTGTGTAAAGTGTGTGTCTAAGTGGGAGTTGGGGTTTGAATGACCCAAATCCCTATCAGAGCTGTAATACTTTATTATCAAAGCATTGCATTTCACTGATAACTGATGGAAACTGGCACAACTCCTACCAACTTGGATTGTACGTGTGTGTGTGTACGTACGTACGTGCGTGCGTGCATGCGCGTGTGTGTGCGTGTGTGTGATTGAAAAACAAACCTGTGTATGTGTGTGACTAGAAGACTAAATTACTCTGAGGATCAATGGCCTTTGAACCCATGTGAGAGAGAGAAGGAGAGCGGAAGAGAAGAGAGAAAGAGAGAGAGACAGAATGAGAGTGTATCTGTGATTGCAGGTCCTTCATTAACAGAGTCATTGGTTAATCTTTCACTCGCAATGATCTGAACATGTGCACACACACACACGCACGCACACACACATAGAGGGAGAGATAGCCATCTGACGAAGGAGGATCTCTCCTGCTCTCTCATGACCTTTTATGATCTCTCATGATCTCTCCTGCTCTCTCATGATCTCTCCTGCTCTCTCCTGATCTCTAATGATCTCTCCCAGGTTGTTTGAGGATACACAGCTACTTATCACCAATATCTGAGTGTGTGTGTGTGAGAGAGTGATAGAGAAAGAGTGCGTGTGAGAGAGAGAGAGTGTGTGTGCTTGTGTGCAGAGGGTGTGTGTGCGTTCATGTGTGACCAGTTTTTGTTATACTGACAACAAGTTTGAAGCAGCAAATAATGGTAAACTGTTATCAAACATTAGCAGACACCCAGAAGGCAGACATGCTAAGCTGGGGCAGGACTCTGAACTATGTACAGATCTAACCCTAACCCTGAACAGATCTAACCCTAACCCTAACCCTGAACAGATCTAACCCTAACCATGTATAGATCTAACCCTAACCATGTACAGATCTAACCCTAACCCTAACCCTGAACAGATCTAACCCTAACCCTGAACAGATCTAACCCTAACCCTAACCCTGAACAGATCTAACCCTAACCATGTATAGATCTAACCCTAACCCTAACCCTGAACAGATCTAACCCTAACCCTGAACAGATCTAACCCTGACTGTACAGATCTAACCCCCATACACACACACAATCACCTCACAGTGATCAGCAAATCTGGTCATCCGGAGGGAGGGAGGGGGATAGCTGTGTGAAGAGGCCCCACCTCCTTAGCATTGGGTAAATACTCAACTACCTTTGGCACCCACACACACACACTCACACACAGGCAGGCAGGCAGGCAGGTAGAGGGAGTGAGGCGCTAGTCTCTCCACAGGCAAAAGCAGACATAGTGTTTCTGTAGAGAGATAGAGAGAGTGTGTGTGTGATTCATCGTGACTTCCACCTTCATATCACCTCCAGCCCAGTCTCAGGTGTCAGGTGTCTCTGCTCCTCTGTGAAGAAGAAGAAGGTACTGTTCTTCACCCGTTCTCTCAGGCGTGTTACTGGACGAATCTGCTTCATTTAGAAACTTTTGTTTGTGGTGTTGTGTAGGTGTTGTGTTTGTGGTGTTGTGTAGGTGTTGTGTTTGTGGTGTTGTGTAGGTGTTGTGTTTGTGGTGTTGTGTAGGTGTTGTGTTTGTGGTGTTGTGTAGGTGTTGTGTTTGTGGTGTTGTGTAGGTGTTGTGTTTGTGGTGTTGTGTAGGTGTTGTGTTTGTGGTGTTGTGTAGGTGTTGTGTTTGTGGTGTTGTGTAGGTGTTGTGTTTGTGGTGTTGTGTATGATTTAATGTATGATTTCAAGCCTGATGTCCTCATGTAGCTCTCTCCCTCTCTATCTCGATATCTCTCTATCTATCTCTCTCCTCTCTCCCTCTTTCCATCTCTCTCCTCTCTCTCTCTCTCTCTCTCTCTCTCCCGCTAACTCTCATCTCTATCTCTACCTCTACATCTCTCCTCTCTCCCTCTCTCTTCTATCTCCCTTCTCTCCATCTCTCCATTCTCTCTCTCTAACTCTCTCCTCTCCATCTCTATCTCTCTCCTATCTCTCTCCCTCTCTCTTCTCTCTCCCTCTGCTCTATCCTCTCTCAATCTCTCCATTCTTTCCCTCTCTCCATCTCTCTGCTCTCTCCCTCTCTCCTCTCGGCTCTCTCTCTCACTCACTCTCTTCCTCTCTCCACCTCTCTTCTCTATCTACTTCTCCCTTCCTCTTTCCCTCTCTCCTCTCTCCTCTAACCCTTTCTCCTCTCTACCTCTCACTCATTGATCTATCTATCTATGTTTCTATCTGCTGATGTGATATCTTAGTTCTGTATGAGGTGGAGTGTCCTCATGTCGTACTGGAGCATCTGACCGATGTCTCATCACATTTAACCCAGTGTACCCCAACAGTTGACACATGACCTTTAGCTCTTTGTGTGTATGTTTGTGTGTGTGTGTTTGTGTGGATTACAGTAAATGGAACGCTTTAGACAATATAGGTGAGGCTGTTGTTATCTACAATTCCTGGTTCACAATGGCATAACCAGTGGACTTTAACCCTTGTTAGTTAGGTCTGTGTGTGTGTGTGTGTGTGTGTACGTGTGCATGTGTGTGGATTTGGCTGTATACAGACAGCACACTAAACTCTTCCTGCTGTATTTGAGGCCACCCAGAAACCCAACCCAGCCTAACCCAGCCTAACCCAGCCTAGCCCAGCCTAGCCCAGCCTAACCCAGCCTAACCCAGCCTAACCCAGCCTAACCCAACCTTATCCAGCCTAGCCCAGCCTAGCCCAGCCTAACCCAGCCTAACCCAACCTTATCCAGCCTAGCCCAACCCAGCCTAGCCTAGCCTAGCCTAGCCTAGTCTAGTCTAGCCCAGCCTAACCCAGCCCAGAACACCCAGCTTCACCAGGTGGTGCTGGCTGACAGACTCTGCCCTGCAGAGTAGATAAGGTGTTCCGCATGGTTACTGTTACTGTCTTGTAAGTCTGTGTCAGTTTCATCGTTGTGGGGCCTCATACTTTTGACCTGTAGATACACTGTAGGAATGTGTGCGTATGTGTGCGTATGTGTGTGTGTGTTCATCGAGGCCAAACATGGTGTCGGTAGTTGAACAAGCTATGTTTGTTGTCTGGGTGGGCCTTACTGTATCGTGTTCAGGGCAGGTGTGTATTCAGGGCAGGTGTGTATTCAGGGCAGGTGTGTGTTCAGGCCAGGTGTGTGTTCAGGCCAGGTGAATGTTCAGGGCAGGTGAATGTTCAGGGCAGGTGAATGTTCAGGGCAGGTGTGTATTCAGGGCAGGTGAATGTTCAGGGCAAGTGAATGTTCAGGCCAGGTGAATGTTCAGGGCAGGTGAATGTTCAGGGCAGGTGAATGTTCAGGGCAGGTGAATGTTCAGGGCAGGTGAATGTTCAGGGCAGGTGAATGTTCAGGCCAGGTGAATGTTCAGGGCAGGTGAATGTTCAGGGCAGGTGAATGTTCAGGGCAGGTGAATGTTCAGGCCAGGTGAATGTTCAGGGCTGGTGTGTGTGAGTGTTACTGTAAGAGGCAGTAGGAGGGAGCAGTTTGAAGCAGGAGTGCTGTTCCCCTCATGAGCACACACACATCAGTGTTTATGGTGTTATCATGAGTGTGACTGTGTCAGTGGTGTTATCATGAGTGCGACTGTGTCAGTGGTGTTATCATGAGTGCGACTGTGTCAGTGGTGTTATCATGAGTGCGACTGTGTCAGTGGTGTTATCATGAGTGCGACTGTGTCAGTGGTGTTATCATGAGTGCGACTGTGTCAGTGGTGTTATCATGAGTGTGACTGTGTCAGTGGTGTATCATGAGTGTGACTGTGTCAGTGGTGTTATCATGAGTGTGACTGTGTCAGTGGTTGAGCTGTGTGGCCGTGGGGGGGTGAGCTGATGGAAGCAGTCATTTCAGCATTCCTAAGGAACGTGTTTTTCCAAAGATGCAAAGCTACAGGCTAATGCTAATGCTGATGCTAACCCTAGCTAGTGTTGGGTAGTAACTAAAGCTCTTCACTAATGTCAGTGCTAATGCTAACCCTGTAGGGTTGGGTAATTAGCAAGGGGAAAACTAGCAATATCGCTTTAGTGTAAAAGCAAGTAATAGTACAAAAGTATACAAGCTTCTGTGTTTGGTCTTGGTTAAGGGGGTTCACATTAGTACCAGAGATAGGGAGGGAGGAAGTACAAGTACTTACAGCACTTAAGTAGATTTTTCTGTACTTTACTATTAGTTTTACTAGTTATTTTACCCCTTACATTTTTTACACAAATATCTGTACCTTTTACTTCTTACATTTAAGAGCCAGACTTTTTACTTTAGTTTTTTAATCTGTATTTGGTGGCATGATCAGTTGTATTTCTTGTCATTGCCTGCCTTTTTTTCATTTCCTGGCTATCACGTACAACAGACGTAAGCTAGTCAACGAAGCTACCATGGACCAAGGCAGAAAGCAACCAGTAGAATATTTTTTTTAGCCCTAAAAAAGTTTGCATCATTGATGCAAACTGTACTTGATGAGGACTACAAAACTCGACTGTACTCGAGTGCTCTGCTCTGCTTTAATTAACTCTATTTAAGGCTTCTCTGTTCTCCTCTCCCCGCTCTCTCTCTCCTCCTCTCTCCTTTCCTCTCATTTCATTGTGAAAAAAAGGTTTGATTTTTTAAAAACATTTTTGTGTCATGTTCTGTGTGAAAAAGAGTGTTGAAAGGTTGTAAAAAAGTTGAGAAAAAGTTGCAGAATATGTTATGGATGAGACAGAGGGAGTTAACGATGTATACATGACTGAGGGTGGAGACATTCCTCATAATCCATGTCCATATATGCGGGAGATGTTCGAAATTAAACACGGATTATTAGCGAATGCATTGCGTGTCTATAGAGTGTTTTTGAATTAATTTATTAATATGATGTGAGGTCCACCAGGTAGTAGTTAAGGCTAGTATATGAGCCCATTCTTCTTTACTTTAACTTGAGTAAAAAATAGTATTTTTTAAACATGAATATCTGTCTACTTGAGTGAAGAATGTGTGTACTTCTGCCATCTCTGATTAGGACAGAAGTTGTAGAGATTAGTTGTGGTACTATTTGTGTTTCAGATTACATTTCTAAGTCTTTCTACACAGCAAGCCTCTTGAAGTAGCAGCCATTTTGTGTCGAGTGGACAGAATACGAGACACAGTGCCGAATCAACAACCTGTGATTTCTGTCATTAGGACTCTTGCGATCGGCTTGATGTGTGATTTGTTATATGATGATGGTATGACTTCCTGAAATGATTGAACTCTGCCTTATAAACTGTTCCATCACAAAATGAAGTTTTGACTGGGGGTTGAAGGTTAAATCAGTAGTCATGACAATATAAAAACACTCCGCAAATCTCTGAATGAAGGGTTAGTGTGTGTATCTGGAGTGTTGTGGGGGGAGGGATGTCTGGAGTGTGTGTGTGGGGGGGGGGGTTAGTCTGGAGGTAAATTAACTGGAAACAAAATGGAGAAGCGGTGGGGGCCGGGGGTCGGGATGGGTCGGGGGGGGGTCAGAGGGGGGTATGGGGGGGGGGAGGGGGGAGGGGGGGAGGGGGGGGGGGGTTGAAACTCTCTTTCTAACCCGACATTCTTCAAAGTTTCACTTTGAAGGTTCTCTATCTCAATGGGAGTAGGGGAGGAGGGGGAGGAGGGGGAGGAATGGGGAGGAGGGGAAGGGGGGAGGAGGGGGAGGAGGGGAAGGGGGGAAGGGGGAGGAGGGGAAGGGGGGGAGGGACACAAGGAACATTTGGTTTCTCCTTTATTCCTCACTTTTACAGTTTTTTTGAAAGTGTTCAGGTAACTAATGTGCCCAAGTCACAGAACAAGTAAAGTAGTAGTAACATGTAGAATACACAGAGGAGCATCTATGAAATATCCTAATAAAATATCAGAAAAATAAACAATTTGAATGGGACTGACTATGATGTAGGGCAACAGAGTTTCAGAGCTCTGCCAGATATCAGCCCAAGATGGTAGCTGACTGCTGTCTGTCTGTTCTACACCTGTCGGTCTGTCTGTCTACCTGTTTGTCTGTCTGTCTGTTCTACACCTGTCTGTCTGTGTCTGTCTGTCTGCTATACACTTGTCTGTCTGTCTGTCTGTCTGTCTGTTCTACACCTGTCTGTCTGTCTATCTGCTCTACACCTGTCTGTCTGTTCTACACCTGTCTGTCTGTCTGTCTACCTGTCTGTCTGTCTGTCTGTTCTACACCTGTCTGTCTGTCTGTTCTACGCCTGTCTGTCTGTCTATCTGCTCTACACCTGTCTGTCTGTCTGTTCTATACCTGTCTGTCTGTGTCTGTCTGTCTGCTATACACCTGTCTGTCTGTCTGTCTGTTCTACACCTGTCTGTCTGTCTATCTGCTCTACACCTGTCTGTCTGTCTGTTCGACACCTGTCTGTGTCTGTCTGTTCTACACCTGTCTGTCTGTCTGTCTGTCTGTCTGTCTACCTGTCTGTCTGTCTGTTCTACACCTGTCTGTCTGTCTCTCTGCTCTACACCTGTCTGTCTGTCTGTTCTACACCTGTCTGTCTGTCTCTCTGCTCTACACCTGTCTGTCTGTCTGTTCTACACCTGTCTGTCTGTGTCTGTCTGTTCTACACCTGTCTGTCTGTCTGCTCTACACCTGTCTGTCTGTCTGTCTGCTCTACACCTGTCTGTCTGTGTCTGTCTGTTCTACACCTGTCTGTCTGTCTGTTCTACACCTGTCTGTCTGTCTGTTCTACACTTGTATATCTGTCTGTGTCTGTCTGTTCTACACCTGTCTATCTGTTCTACACCTGTCTGTCAATCTGTCTGTTCTACACTTGTCTATCTGTATGATCAACACATGTCTGTTTGTCTGCTCTACACCTGTCTGTTAGGGGTTGAGGTTTGGCACATTCACTATGGGTTTAGGTAAGGCTAAAGTGAGCTTTTAAGTGAGATGTTGTGATCATGTCTGTGTTCGGTGGAATAGTTAAAGAGGTGTTGATGAGAGGGTGAGTTCCTTGGTTCCAAGTCTGTTGAAGGAGAATCGTGCACTTGAGACACTTTTCCCGTGAAGTGTGTGTGAGTGTGTGTGAGTGTATGTGTGATGACTGAAGGATGGATTGATGGGATCATTCCTTCACTCATTGTCATCTGTGGTTGTAAACCGTTAACCGTTAACCGATCTGCTCACCTGAACACCTAAACACCTAAACACCTGAACACCTGACTCCTCTGGGAAACATCTGTGTCCTGACCTACACACTCACACACGCTAAGACACCTACACACACATACACACACACACACACACACTAAGACACCTACACACACATACACACACCCACACACACACACAAAGACACCTACACACACATACACACACACACTAAGACACCTACACACACATACACACACCCACACACACACACTAGGACACCTACACACACATACCCACACACACACACACACACACAAAGACACCTACACACGCATACACACACACACACACTAAGACACCTACACACACATACACACACACTAAGACACCTACACACACATACACACACACACACAAACACACACACACTAGGACACATACACACACATACACACACATACACACACACACTAAGACACAAACAAACTTATAGAACTTATATTACAAATCAAAGGAAAGAGAATTACAATCACAAATCCCTTATCCTGGATCTCTGCTTCTCCCCATGTTAATGTGGCCCCTTCCCTGAGTGGCTGAGAGGAGGGGGGGTTGGTTTCGATTGGTCCTTGTGACTGCACCCTCCCTCTCTCTCCCTCTCTCTCTGACTGCACCCTCCCTCTCTTACCCTCTCTCTCTGACTGCACCCTCCCTCTCTCTCTCCCTCTGGTACTCTCTTGAAACACAGAGAATCAGGAAGACTTATCCTGAGTTTCAGGTTTCTCTCTCTCTCTTTCACTCTCTTTCAGTCTCTCTCTCTCTTTCACTCTCTCTCAGTCACTCTCTCTCTTTCACTCTCTCTCAGTCACTCTCTCTCTCCCTTTTCCCTCCCCCCTTTCCCCCCCTCTATCTTTTAGCTGGTCTCTTAGTTGCTCTGTGAGGTGCGAGTTGTTTGCTTAGCTGAAGCCGTGCTAGGACGCGTCCATTGTTGTTATGTACACACACACCAAGTCATTTGTCTTGTGCTGACATGGCTGGCTGGCTCCTTGGGAGAATCACACTTCCTGCTCTGGCTAGTCAACTAAAAACCACACTTCCCATCAGCCATCTCCTCACATATCTAATGTTAGGTCTTACTCGCTTATTAGTTACACTGAGTCAGAGTGTTTATGCAACAGGTGCCTTTGTGTGTGTGTGCGTGTTTGTGTGTGTGTGTTTCATGGTCTCCACCCTTCTCTATGTCGCTCCACAGTCTGAGCCTCCTTCCCTGGTTAAAGTCCACAAACACACACACACATACACCTCACACACACCTCACATACACACCTCACACACGCGTGGCTTAGGTCCGGTGTGTGTGTGAGGGGGGGGGTGAGGGCTGTGCTTTGTGCCCTGCTGTACCTGCCTCTCATGGAGGACTAACAGTCTGGCAGAAACAGCAGAGCTGGAGCACAGCGGAACAACTGGGGTACTTTATACATCTTTACTCCTTCTACATCTGTCTGTTTAATATACTAACCTGTCTTTATCGGTTTAATATACTTATCCCATCTTTATTTTTAGATTACAACTGTTTTCTTTTCTAATTTCTTGGGTTTAACTCACCTTATAGTGTGAGCTGAACCGTTTGAAAAAAGTGTTCAACTGTTGGTTGTGTGCTGTTGTTAGACATATTGTCACCAATTTCAGTTGAAACTGTTGTTTCTGTAGAGTGTACAGAGGTTTCTCTCAGTGTTTGTGGACTGTTAGGATTGTCATGATGCAGAGTTGTGGTGTTTGGTGTACCCATCGTCAAGCTATCTGGAAGACAGTTACTGTACAATGTCTTTTACTTACGTGTTTTGAGTCCATGAGTTTGTACTGCAGTCATCCCTTCTGTAGCCATGTTTGAGTCTGTGGAGGAAGACATTTTGAATTATTCCCCCCCCCACACACACACAAACACAAACAATAGTTATTCAGTTTGGTTGCCGTGTGACTTACATTTACATTTATACATTTAGCAGACGCTTTTATCCAAAGCGACTTCCAAGAGAGAGCATTACAAAGTGCATAGGTCACTGATAATAACTAAAGAGGTAGCCCCAAAAACATTGCGGGTAGCCAAAACACAAAGCACATATTGTGAACAACCAAAATAAGTACCAAAGGTATGAAACATAAGAGCATGTAGCTAAACAAGTTACAATCTAACAACATGAATGGCTATAAGTGCAAGTGTACAAAAGCAAGCAACAGTAAAACATATTTCACAGCAAGTACAACAGTGTAAATCAGTTACCACTAAACAACAAGAGTATCAAGTCTCTAAGCAAGAATCATTGTGATCCTTGAGGAAACTAACATTGGGACCAGCAAACCATTCCTAAGTACCGTTGTACTCCCGGAACAAGTGCGTCTTGAGCCTTTTCTTGAAGGTGGGGAGGCAGTCAGTGTCTCTGATGGAGGTGGGGAGTTGATTCCACCACTGGGGGGCCAGACAGGAGAAGAGCTTGTGTTGGGACTGGGCGGTCTTGAGCGGTGGGACCACCAGGCGGTTGTCTGAAGAAGACCGTAGGTGGCGGGTGGGGATGTAAGGCTGCAGGAGAGACTTGATGTAGTCGGGTGCAGTCCCGTTTATTGTTCAAAAGGTCAGCCAGTGGAGGGAGATGAGGAGCGGGGTAATATGGGAGCATCTGGGTAGATTGAAGACGAAACGGGCTGTGTGTTGTGAGCCTGTGCCACGTGTGTGTGTGCTCTCAAACCAACATGGCGTCCTGCTATCTAACCCTAACCCTGCTATTTAACCCTAACCCTGCTATCTAACCTAACCCTGCTATCTAACCATAACCCTGCAATCTAACCCTAACCCTGCTATCTAACCCTATCTAGCGCTGTGGCTAAATGTCACTCAGGACAGAAGCCAGACTAGGAGACTTGTATATGCTTCAGTTCTATCAGGAACACAATGAAGCACAGTGCCTACATGTCACCTCCCACAGGGTGGTGAGAGAGGTTGTGGAGTGCAGACAAAGCAGAGGGTCGTCAGGTCGTCAGGAAAGCTGAATAAGTTATTTTTCAGCCTGTTTCCTCCAAAACTGTCAGTTAGTGTGAAGAGACTCAGCAGCTTGGTAATGAGCAACTATAACACATAGCTGACCTCTGACCCACATGGACCGTTGAAGCAGGCTTTAAGCCACGCCAGCCCCTGGTTGGTTCAATCTAATCATAACTGGTTAACTGCTGCTTCCTGCAACAGCCAATGTGTTAAAACACCTGTGTCCATCCTCCAATGGTGTCCCACCATCCCATGGGTTTGTGCCCTCTGACCCCTAACCCCTGACCCCTGTTTCAGCACTTGTGGGGGAACTGCATTTCAGGTGTATGTTTAACCCTTTATAACTATGATCTCTCTCTTCTCTCTCTCTCCCCCATCTCTCTCTCCCTCTCTCTCCGTGTCTCTGCGCTTCTCTCTCTCCTCACTCCCTCTCTCTCCCTCCCTCTCTCTCTCTCCATCTCTCCCCTTTCTCTCCCCCACTCTCTCTCTCTTCCTCTCTCTCTCTCTCTCTCTGAGTGTGTGTCTGGGGGTTGTGATTTGGATTGCCCATGGTTAATCATCGACCTACAGCTAGCTTAGGTTTGTTCCACACACAAACCACCGCACACACCTCTGTACACCTGTACACACACACACACCACCTCCACCACACACACCTCTGTACACCTGTACACACACACACACCACCTCCACCACACACATACAGTTCTGTAAAGGTCAGCTCTTGCCAAGCTAGCACAATGATGAGATTACAGGCTAGAGAATGAATAATCTTTTTTTTCTGCACCCTCTTTCCTCTCCTTCTCTCCCCTCCTCCTTCTCTTTTGTCCTCCCCAGCTTCTCAACCTTGTGTTTTTTGTCTTTAGTGTCGTTATTCCATTGTCAAAATTGTTTATTTTTAGTTTTCTGGAAAAAGGACTGTACTGTGCACACATAAGTACACTAGATACACACAAACACCAGGCACACAAACACCAGGCACACACAGACAAACACCAGGTACACACACACAAACACTACACACACACACACAAATACTAGACACACACATAACCATACACTTACACATACAGAGACACAGTGACAGTGGTGTCGCCTGTTCTCACTTCTCCTAGGAACAGAGACTCCAAACTGACTGTTACAGTTTCAGTTCTTCTCTCTCACAAGCAGATCTGAGGAGCAGGAAGGAGAAACAGATTAGACTCAGAATGGGACATTTTGAGGGAGTTTACATCCTGGTTGGAAGCCATGATGTTGTTGTCAGAATGAGAAAGCTGAATATCCACTTCCTGATGGACGACCTTTGGGCCAGTATGTAGTTGTGTGTTGCCCTTAGTTACTCTTTCTGAGTAACGACGGTTTGTAGTTGAGGTGAACTCTGCAGTGAACTGTGACTGAGGAGAGTCTCATAAACAGCACTAACTCTAACCCTAACACTAACACTGTAAAACAGAGAGATCATGTGGAGCTAATAAAGCTACATGCAGCTGATAAAGAATCTGTTCTTGACAAAGACATAAAGAAGTGCCTATCGATGCCATCATTTATTGGTTCATCCAGATTAACCAGACCTCACCCAGAGAGTTACTGGAAGTTGTCCTGAAAATGGAGATTAAGATTCACTTCTTGTAGTGTTCTTCTGGTTGGTAGTTCTCTCTCTCTCTCTCTCTCTCTCTCTCTCTCTCTCTCTCTATGACTCTCCCTCCATCTCTCCCTCCTTCCCCCTCTTTCTCCCTCTCTCTCCATTCTCCCCCCCCTCCCCTCTGTTTCAAGCTAAGGTGCAAGTTCCAAAGTGACTTTAATACCTTCAACCTTGAATGTACCTGTGTGTGTGTGTGTGTGTGTGTGTGTGTGTGTGTGTAGGTGTAGGTGGGATATCGGGTCAGGTTATGCATGTGTGTATCCATGGTTGCAAGGCTTTGCAACGTTTTACCCTGTGGACTGGTCTCACCTTCTGCTGGCAAAGTCTAGACACACAAACACACATACACACACACACACATACACACATTCACACACACACATTCACACACACATTACATGGTTTCTGCATAGCTAGTCCATGATTGAAGTTGTGAGCGGGGGGTTTAATACACAGTTTGGTGATTTTCCGTTCCCCAGGCCTGCAGGGTGTTAGTGAGAATAAGAGGTTTATGTTGGGGAAGCCGATTTGAGATTGTTCTCTGTTCTGTGTTTATGAGCCCTTTAATGAAGCGGGTGTGACTGGCACGTCCGCACCCTCAGGTCAGCACAGGGGCCCTCTGCTGGTGGCAGATGGTATTGCAGCTGTTAGTGTTGGATCAGAGGCCTTTCACCTGCTGTCGACTCACAGTAGAGGGTTATGTATACCGCAGTCCTACACAGCACCCCCCTGCACACACACACCCACACACATCATAGCATGTGACCCAGGCTTAATCAGTGAACCCTGAGCTGGGGTTTACAGCCCCTTATTCTGTGTGCCAGGTGTCAGAGGTCAGATCAGAGAGCCTGAATAACAACAGGGCTGTAAAAAGGTTCTCTGGATCATTTACCGACGCTCCTCCTCTCCGTGATAGGCTGAAGGAGGAAGAACGAACACATGACTGATGTTATTGTTTTATTTCACAGGGTGTGGATCCAATATAAAATGATCTTCCTGGTGTTTCACATGAGTCACAAGGCTCTGCTTGACTTGTTGCACCAGAGTAACGTCTCATCTCCATCTTTATTTATCTAAAAGATTCATCTTTCACCGCCTCTGCTTCTTCCAGGCCCTAGATTTGATTGGATGGTTTTGTCAGAATGACGGCCGAAGATCCCGCCTCCTCCTCAGCCATGAGCAGTAACTCCGCCCCCTCCAAGCCCTCTGGGCCCACCCTTCTATCTCTCCAGCGGCCAATCCCGGTGCCGGAGGGCGTGGCGGGAGCCCCAAATGAAGGCTCCCTAGTGGCACTGATGGAGCGCACCGGCTACGGCATGGTACAGGAGAATGGCCAGCGCAAGTATGGCCCCCCCCCAGGCTGGGCCGGGGCCTCGCCCCCCCGGGGCTGCGAGATCTTCGTGGGAAAGATCCCCCGGGATGTGTACGAGGATGAGCTGGTCCCTGTGTTCGAGTCCGTGGGCCGCATCTATGAGATGCGCCTGATGATGGACTTTGACGGCAAGAATCGCGGCTACGCCTTTGTCATGTACACCCAGAAACACGAGGCCAAGAGGGCTGTCCGCGAGCTCAACAACTACGAGGTTCGGCCGGGTCGGCTGCTGGGCGTCTGCTGCTCTGTTGACAACTGCCGCCTGTTCATCGGTGGGATCCCCAAGACCAAGAAGCGCGAGGAGATCCTAGAGGAGGTCTCCAAGGTGACGGAAGGTGTTCTGGACGTGATTGTGTACGCCAGCGCCGCGGACAAGATGAAGAACCGCGGCTTTGCCTTTGTGGAGTACGAGTCTCACCGTGCGGCCGCCATGGCGCGCAGGAAGCTAATGCCCGGACGCATCCAGCTGTGGGGACACCAGATTGCCGTGGACTGGGCGGAGCCAGAGATCGATGTGGACGAGGATGTCATGGAGACGGTGAAGATCTTGTACGTTCGGAACCTGATGATGGAGACCAGCGAGGAGACCCTCCGACAGGTCAGCAGGAAAGGGATGGGTGGGTGGGTGGGTTATGAATGTGAGTCATGGATGAACACTTCCTTCCTCTCTCCTGACCTCCTGATCTCCTTCCTGAACCTGCAGGTGTTCAGCCAGTGGAACTCGGGCTGCGTGGAACGCGTTAAGAAGATCCGCGACTATGCTTTCGTCCACTTCTCATCTCGCGACGATGCCGTCCTGGCCATGGAACACCTGAACAACACGGAGGTGGAGGGCTCCTGCATCGAGGTAACGCTGGCCAAGCCCGTGGACAAGGAGCAGTACACACGCTACCAGAAGGCGTCCAAGGGCGGCGCTGCAGCAGCCGTGACAGCTGCTCCGGAGGCGTCTCAGCAGAACTATGTGTACCAGTGCGACCCCTACACCCTGGCCTACTACGGCTACCCCTACAGCACACTCATAGGACCCAACAGGGAATACTTCGTCAAAGGTGAGAGACTCTTTTCTAACCCTGCTGTTGTTGTTGTTGTTCCCAGTAGGTGGAGATCATACAAGCCTGGTTGTATGATCTGTCTGATAATGATGTAGTGGGGTTATAATTACCATGTTTCTTGAGATCTAAAGCTTGAGAGTTTGAAATATGGGCACAGAACAGCACTTCCTGTTTCATCACACAGCACTTCCTGTTTCATACATGGAAGTAGATCCTACAACCAGGCTTGATCAGACACCAATGTTCCGGGTTTTGGCCCAATTTTTGTTATTTGTACTGTCAGTGAAAACATCAGTGATCATTGAACAAACAGGACCATCACAAATTTACATATAATGTGTGATGAATTTAAAATGAACATATAGCTACACATAAATCCTTGAATCTTACCCTTGATTGAAAGGGATTTAAGATAAGAAATCACTTATTTCTGTTCAGAAACCTGATAAAGTCCAACATGGAGAACTTCCTATACCGGCTGAATGTGTGTGACAGACTTGGGTGAATGTGTGTGACAGACTTGGGTCCAGTAATTGGGGTTGTTTACCTGAAAATCATACTACTCAACCACTACTCAAAGTGCCAACTTTGAAGTAAATAAAACTTTCTGGAGATTTTCAAATACCTTCAAAAGGTATTTGAAGGATTTCTTGACCTGGGTCTGTGGGTGGTCAGAGGGAGAAAAATTGTTTCAAGACTTTCACAATCGTGTTTTGGTTTTTTCTCCAAAGGAGGCCCAATGATACAGACCAATGGTAATCTCTCACCTCCTTATTGGCTACTCCTACTTAAACCCTTATCCAATTAAAAATAAGCTTCTTTGTCACGTGACAAACTCTCTTGGCTTTTGTAACATCCTTCCTGTCCTGCTATTTTCCCCATTTGATTGACTAGAACACACTTCAGCATAGCTCTGATAGGGAAGACTCCTGCAACAGTGCTTCAGATCATTAGGATGTCAAAGTAGGTCCTTTGCTTCTGCGATGTCTGCATTTAAATAAAATCCCTGAACAGACACACCCTGAAATAACACAGAGGCAGTTCTAGTTTTTATAGTGAAAGTCAGCCAGCCCGGTTGGAAACATGGCTAGAACATTATTTCCCATGCAGGGGATTTGCTGGATGCTTTAAAGGCTGCTAGCTACCACCTAAGGTGACAGTAGTTTCCACTAGCATTCCAGAATGCAAGTCAGCAGCTCAACAAGTCATAGGAGAGTCAGTGTTCCGACAGCTCCTCAGCCTGCCACGCTCATCAGCGCCCCCTGTGGTGTGGTTGTCCAGCAGGTACGGTACGAGGCCGTGGCCGGGCCGCAACCGCTAGCCGTACGCCCGGTCCGCGGGGGTCTTACCTGGGAGGCTACTCTGCCGGCCGCGGCATCTACAGCCGCTACCACGAGGGCAAGACCAAGCCATCCGACAAACCCTACGAGCTGGTGCCCGGCCTGGAGCTGGCAGCCTCCGTCAACCCGGTCGGCATCAAACCCGGCACAAGTCAGTAGGACAGATTCCCTTTGTCCCAGCCCCCTGAGTGCCTTAAACTCCCATCTCCCCCACTCTGCTACCTCTCAACCCTGCTGGGGAGGGCTGTCCCAACTTGATGGTTGCCACTAGATGGTCATGGAAGAACGGACTCATAAGTAGATATGGAAGTGTTTTAGGGTACCTCAACTGGTGAGGACTTCCTGTGTGTAAAGATGCTCAACATGCAAAAGGGTTGGAGGTTTGGCATGGTCAAAGAGGGTTCTTTCTAGCATGGCCAGATAGTGACAACCCCCCCCCCCCCCCCCCCCCCGTGTCCAAGCCTCCTCTCTCCATTTCTGGATCTCGTGTCTGTGGTGTTCTGTTCTGCATCTCTTCAGATCTCTCCAGATATGTTCTGTATCTCTTTAGATCTCTCCTAATATGTTCTGCATCTCTTTAGATCTCTCCTAATATGTTCTGCATCTCTTTAGATCTCTCCTGATCTGCCTTCAACACTAACAATCTTCTGATCCTGATCAGGAAACTATGCAACATCAGTCCCTCGTCTGTAAAAACCTCCCAATGTTTCCTTGATTACCTCAAACCTTTTCCCCAATCACCAACTGTGTGCACTTTGTGTGATTACCGCCGTCATTCATTGGTTGATCAGAGGTCTGGTAGTCTGAGAGGATTTTCCCAGCACTTCGTCAGGAGCGATCCGACCCTGATTTGGACAGGATTCCACAATCCACAGTCGTCAATCCAAGTCGACGAGCATGGAATCAAAGGATCAACTTGGGCCAGTCTGAAAAGGACTTTTGTCCGTTTAAAACAATGAGTGACGTTGTGTTGGCCGTGTGTGAGTGTGTTACGGGGGGGTACCTGGGCTGAAGATAATCCAGAGCAGAGTGGCATCTTAATCCGAGTCACACCCTCAGAGCACATTGCAAGCTTGTGGAACTTCCCTTTTTCTGTTTCCCTGCCAGACCTCTCACTGCTCTCAGCCTTCCCTCCCTGCTCTCTGTCATGCCAGTTCAAATGCCACTACACCTTTGCCTATTTTGTGTATGTTCTTGTGTGCGTCTCTCTCTCTCTCTCTCTCTCTCTCTCTCTCTCTCTCTCTCTCTCTCTCTCTCTCCCTCTCTATGTCTCTCTCTCTCTCGTCCTCTCTCTCTATGCCTCTCTCTATGTGTGTCTCTCTCTCTCTGCTTACTGCTCATGCCTGCATGCTTTGTGTCAGTGTGTAGTGCTGCACCCGTGTGTGTTCAGATGCATGTGCAGATATATTGTGTGTGCATCCCTCTCACGTGGGTGTGTGTGTGCAGTGTCCTTGCCGGCACTGGGGGGACAGTACCCGGTGTTCCCTGCCAAGCTGCTGGAGGAGGGCAAGATGCACGCGGTGGAGCACCTGATGAACCCCCTAGCCCTGCAGCATGAACACGCCACCGCTCCGCCCACTGTCATGCCTGCCGTGTCCACACCCCCGCCCTTCCAGGTACGTACACTTGTCATCTACACACCCTCAACTCTCCAGGTACACACACTTGTCATCTACACACCCTCAACTCTCCAGGTACACACACTTGTCATCTACACACCATCAACTCTCCAGGTACACACACTTGTCATCTACACACCCTCAACTCTCCAGGTACACACACACACGCAGATGTAGACAGAAACACATGTACACTTCACATACTTACACAGATATACACACACACATACAAATACAGCCCACAGAAACACAGCTACAAGGGTTAGGGTTAGCCATCCTGTCAAGCAACACAGAGAAAATATATTCTGATTCACTTCCTCCAAAAGGGAGGAATTGGGAATAACCTTCTCCCTCCCTCCCTCCCTCCAGGGTCGTCCCATCACCCCTGTCTACACCATGACCCCCAGCATGCAGCGTCTCCCCGGGGCTGGCCTGTACGGTGGCTACATCCCCGTCTCCAGCTACAACACGGCGGCTCTGGCCGCGCTGCAGAAGAACGCTGCCATGGCGGCCTACGGGGGCTATGCCGGCTATGCCGTCCCCCAGACCTTCCCACCCGCCACCTTCCAGCTGCCGCTGCACGACGTCTACCAGACGTACTAGACCGCCACGCTGCCCCTCTCCACAGCTGAGAGGTTTCCACCTTCAGCTACCTTCTAACCCTAACTGTCCTTCTAACTGTCCAACGTAAAGAACAAAACATTCATGTTTCGTTAGTGTTGCCACATCCTAAACGTCTCACTGGGGTCAACCGGTTTTATGTTTATTCACTCAACTTTGACCCCTGACCTACTGTCCCCTAGCATCCATGACTTTGTCTAACCTTTTGACATGTGACAGCATGACTGACCCCTGACCTCCACGTAGCTGTGATGGTCGTGATGGTGAACCACGTCTCAGAGCAGGGCTGACCCTCACTAACCCTAACCCTGACCCTCACTAACCCTAACCCTTACTAACCCTAACCCTGATCCTCACAGTCCCACTAGCACAGTCACTTAGTATACCATCTAAAACAACTAGCAGTGGGGGAATCTGAACCTTCAACTTCTTGATCTGCAGTCAGATGCTCAACCCCACCTTTCTAATCCCCCAACCCCCTCCCCCCCTCCCAGACAGACAGACATGACATCCTCCCCTCATTCCCCTCCCTCTTTAGAACTCTGAAGGTGGAGACTCCACTCTTAATGCTTTACTTCAGTTTTAAGTGGAAAGGTTTGGGAAAAAAAACACAAAAAAACATTATTGACTACAAAAAAGGTTTTAAACATTTTTAATATTTTGTATTTTAAGAGTTTTAACATGAGTCATTAACATGAGAGTATTGTAGAGAGCTATGTTAAGCCTACTGATGTCCGTCCATGCTGGAAGAAGGAGATGCTTAGTAGATATACTATGGTTCTTAAGGGGTATTTTAACTATATATTTGGCTATATTTTATTTTTTGTGTGAGTTTAAGCATCTTTGTTTGTGTTGCGTTTTGTAGCTTTTGCCTTGTTTCCATTTTATTAGAGCAACAACTGTAGAGAGTAAACTCACTTAAACTGAACTGGAGCTATGTTTGCTCATGCCAGGTCTCATGTCTAAATGGGGTTATTGGTAGTTTTAGAGTTTCTAGTTTTAATCCTTCGAATTAGGGTTAGGATTAGGCTCTCATCCTTCTGATACCATTACTCTCAGACCAGCCGAGTAAGACTGAACTAATATAGTTTTTGCTATTTTGCGTTAATGTAACATGTCTTTAGCATTCTCTTTCACTGCTTGACTCTTGGAAGGTGAACAAATATGAACAGATGAGTTGTACTTCTTCTTGAGTGCATTTGCACTTATTTGACTACTTGGATTGAACCAAATATGCTTAGCTGGTGATGAGCAACCTGGTGGAACCTGAACACAAACAGACCTGTCACCTGCCTCTCTCCTCTGCCTTTCTGCTGGAGATCTCCCTGCTCAGAGAGTTTCACATCTCGGTGATTCATATGTGCCATTATCGGTCTTACTGCAGTGCCTTTTCTATTCGAGATCTGAAAGTGCCGACCTGTGCCTAACCAAACTGATGTATGTGCTAAGGATGCTGGGGTTTGTAGTTTATCACAGGCCTACTGAAGGGTTTGTAGTTTATCACAGGCCTACTGAAAGGTCTGTAGTTTATCACAGGCCTACTGAAGCCTACCTCGTGTGATGTCATCTTTCTACGAATGTTTTCTCACATTTCAAACACTCCTTAAATACGTCTGATGGCCTCTAACCCTAACCACCTCTGTGGTACTGTTGTTTCTGTCTCCCCTCCTCTGTTTGATCAAGATGCACTTAACTGTATTTATAAGAAGGCAAGAGATTGCCATTATCACATGAAGGTTCTGATGTTTAATATTTGCAGTGATGTTGTGTGAAAAAGTTTTGTGGTTTCCAAACACCTGTGTGTGTGTGTAAGAGAGAAGTTTTGCTCTCAGATGAAGTAAATGTGACCCAGAAGAATGTTAAGCAAGCACTGTTTGGGTGAAACTGCTTTGTGCTGGAATCAACTGGAACAAGACACAGAAATACACACACACATGTATACTCCTTTAAATACTAAGCTGCTGTATCATGCTGACAACGTCATCAGGGTTCATTTAGAGGCCAAACAAGCATGAGTCTCAATTCAGTTTAACAATGGAAGTGACAAGATCAATCCATTGTTGTGTTTTTACACAAACTGTCCTCTCCACAAGAGAAACAGAGGTGGCTTTCACAAACGTGAAGACACAGCTCACTTTGACATGTTTCATACACCACAACTCAGACCCACTGTTTTTGGGGCCTCTGCTGGTAATGTGCTCTTATATGATGACAAAAAGTCAGGATATATTTAATATATGCATTATGTGTTGTGTATGAAGAAAGAAGAAATGGAAGAAATAATATATTCCAAGAGTAAACATTTTGTTCTTTACTTTATACAATAGGTAGCAAAAAGTAACTTTTTTTCTCTTTTTTTTTGCCAAAGTGTCCAATAGTTTTGAACATTCAGAGTTGTTATTATTATGTTATAATTAGTCGTTATTATTATGTTAAAAATAGTAATTGTTATTGTTATAATTGTGCTATTAACATGTTTTGGTTTTATTTGGGGTCCAGGGAACCAAGCAAGCAGGTCTGATTTCCAACCTAAGCTGTGTTAGCTCCCAGAACTAAAGTTTCTCCAGAGCTAACCCTGGTCTCAAAGTCTATTCAGCAGTCCCTCCACCCCTATTACACTCTTGTGTACAGCCTGGTCTTCACATTGTTTTACCCTCTTTACATCCTATTCACCTAATAGAGTGTGTAGTTTGACCTGGAGCTGCTAGCTGCTAGCTTCATGAGGCTGGTTGACCTGGCTGCTAGCTGCTAGCTTCATGAGGCTGGTTGACCTGGCTGCTAGCTGCTAGCTTCATGAGGCTGGTTGACCTGGCTGCTAGCTGCTAGCTTCATGAGGCTGGTTGACCTGGCTGCTAGCTGCTAGCTTCATGAGGCTGGTTGACCTGGCTGCTAGCTGCAAGCTTCATAAGGCTGGTCGTTAGCCACCTAGCCGCAACTCATAGAAAGCTAACCGCAGCAGCTTGCAGGCTTTCCATAGCTGTTAAAAGGCTGGCTGTTAGCAGGCTAGCTGTGTACACAGACATGTCTAATTGAAGAAGGGCTCTGCAGGAGGTAATGCCTGTTTGCAGAGCTGTGCCTCTGTCCTGGTCTATTCTACACTGTTTTTTACCAGTTTGTTTGTTATAAACGCTAACTCAAGCCTTATTGTATTTATAGTTGTTCAATAGTTTAAATAAAGCATTTAAAAAAATATTATGTGGTCCTCTTTATTGTTGAGGTAAATCTTATTACTACTACTCCACCACTGTCTATTTAAACTATTCAGCGTGAAGTGCAAAAATGACTACATCTGGGAGAGACCCTTAAATTACTAATGATAAATTCACACTCTTCAACAACTGCAGAACACTTTGTCCATTCCTAATCTGAACATTCTGAATCATTCTGGATCATTCTGGAACGCCCTTCATTTGCGGAGAGAGACCAGAGGACTTTGTCACAAAGCTGCCCTTATCTAAAGGCTGAGGTGTTGCCAAGACACTAACTAGCGACATGAAAGGGATTGTTGGTTCAGAAGTTAAAAATGGTTTCCGACGTAACCCTTCTACCTAAACCATATTCACGGGGGGGTATTTAGGATCGCCTAAATACCCCCCCACCCCCCCCCCCCCAAAAAACAAAAACTTATAACTTCCATAAAACAACTCAACAACGTTTATAAAAGAGAACTCAATCTGAATTATAACTGAAATAGGAATCAATGTCTGTTAAGCTGGGGACCAGCAGGGGGCAGTGTTTCCTCTCAGGAGGGACTGGATTTGACACTGTGGGGCTCAAATACGAGTGAAGTCACTTATATCTATATGTTCTTTTCAGTATGGTTTCTATCTACAGAGTCTGCATTTGATTGACAACCTGCAGGTGCTCCTCTCCCTAGCATGTTGGTACCCTGGTCCAACTTGCAGATCGTCTATGGAAGCAAATCAGTGACATTTGAGCCTAAAAAAATTATATGTGTGTTCAAGACCATCTCTAATGTAGAGTATATGTGTGTTCAAGACCATATCTAATGTAGAGTATATGTGCGTTCAAGACCATCTATAATGTAGAGTATATATGTGTTCAAGACCATCTATAATGTAGAGTATATATGTGTTCAAGACCATCTCTAATGTAGAGTATATGTGTGTTCAAGACCATCTATAATGTAGAGTATATGTGTGTTCAAGACCATCTATAATGTAGAGTATATGTGTGTTCAAGACCATCTCTAATGTAGAGTATATGTGTGTTCAAGACCATCTCTAATGTAGAGTATATGTGTGTTCAAGACCATCTCTAATGTAGAGTATGCACACGTGTGTTAGATTGTGGTCACACGTGTGCACACCTCCCATTAACTATTTACACACGTTATAAAACCCCAGAAACAGCCTTGAGCTCTGAACTATGCTGTTTTACTGGAGCACTTAACTGTAGTGTGTGTGTGTGTGTGTGTATGTGTTTGGTGTATGTATTTGTGTATGTATGTATGTGTATGTGTGTGAGTGTGTGCGTATGTATGTGTGTATGTGTATGCGTAATGATGTGTGTGTGTATGCGTGTATGTGTGTGAGTGTGTGTGGTCATGTTACAGAGTTTACCAAGGGTATGGTCATGTTACAGAGTTACACTAACCCTAACCAAGGGTTTGGTTTCAATAAGGTGAGCAGTGAACAAACCTGTCTGGCTGATTAAGTGTGTATTGTGTGTGATTGTGTGTGTTGTGTGTGACAGAGTAATTGTGTAGAGGTATGTGTATGTTTGAGAGGAATTCCTTGGGTATGTGTGAGTGAGGAAGGAAACTGATAATGACATCTTGTGACTTTTACATGTGTATGTTGACCCTGTCCTCTATGTCAACAACTGACTATACCGTATAGCGATGCACGCAAACTCTCTCACACACATGCGCATAATTAAGTAACAGAATGAATGAGAGGTAGCCATGATTACTAGGCTACTGTAGCCTGTATTATAATACATGATCATGTGGAACAGACAGTACAGTTGACAGGCACCATGTGACTCAGTTTACAGGAAGTGGAAGCAGAGTCCTCTCTAATGTCACAGAAGATAAATGTGAAGGTGTGTGTGTGAAGGCACAACTAGGACTCTGATGTCAGTGAAACTTTGGGAGCGTCACAAACAGTCCACAGGTATACCCAGGGCCGGTCCTTCCTCTAGGCGACATAGGCAGCCGCCGAGGGTGAAATGAAGAGGGGGGTGGCATTTTCCCAAGTGCATCCATTAATTAACCCTCCCGCACAACTAGCAGAGGGCGCAAACGCGCCACATCATATCTCTGCAATCTCCATGAGGCGTTTTGTGGGGGGGGGGGTCCGGCACTACAATTTGTGCTCCCGGGGGCGGGGGGGGGGGGCTGTTGATACATTTCGTCTAGGGTGCCAGATGTGCTAGGACCGGTCCTGGGTATACCCCCTCTGTCCCACACCCTCCCAAACCCTTCCTTCCCCCTCCTCGAAGGTCAGGTTGCCTTGCCGATGATGAGGATGCTCATGAGGAAGACCATGATGAAGAAGATCCACATGAAGAAGCGGTCCATCACCTTGGCAACCTTCTTCCACTCAGCCCCCTTGGCGCAAGTGGCCCGTTGCTCCCGGAAACAGTTTGCTATGTACTGGATGTTCTTGACCACCTGAAAGAGAAGAGAGAGAGAAGTTGTGGTTGGGGCAGGAAGCTAGCCCTACCTGCTGGTGGTTGGGGCAGGAAGCTAGCCCTACCTGCTGGTGGTTGGGGCAGGAAGCTAGCCCTACCTGCCGGTGGTTGGGTCAGGAAGCTAGCCCTACCTGCTGGTGGTTGGGTCAGGAAGCTAGCCCTTCCTGCTGGTGGTTGGGGCAGGAAGCTAGCCCTACCTGCCGGTGGTTGGGTCAGGAAGCTAGCCCTACCTGCTGGTGGTTGGGGCAGGAAGCTAGCCCTACCTGCCGGTGGTTGGGTCAGGAAGCTAGCCCTTCCTGCTGGTGGTTGGGGCAGGAAGCTAGCCCTACCTGCTGGTGGTTGGGGCAGGAAGCTAGCCCTACCTGCCGGTGGTTGGGTCAGGAAGCTAGCCCTTCCTGCTGGTGGTTGGGGCAGGAAGCTAGCCCTACCTGCTGGTGGTTGGGGCAGGAAGCTAGCCCTACCTGCCGGTGGTTGGGGCAGGAAGCTAGCCCTACCTGCCGGTGGTTGGGTCAGGAAGCTAGCCCTTCCTGCTGGTGGTTGGGGCAGGAAGCTAGCCCTACCTGCTGGTGGTTGGGGCAGGAAGGTAGCCCTTCCTGCTGATGGTTGGGACAGAAAGCTAGCCCTACCTGCTGGTGGTTGGGGCAGGAAGCTAGCCCTTCCTGCTGGTGGTTGGGACAGAAAGCTAGCCCTACCTGCTGGTGGTTGGGGCAGGAAGCTAGCCCTACCTCCTGGTGGTTGGGGCAGGAAGCTAGCCCTACCTGCTGGTGGTTGGGGCAGGAAGCTAGCCCTACCTGCTGGTGGTTGGGGCAGGAAGCTAGCCCTACCTGCTAGTGGTTGGGACAGAAAGCTGGCCCTAC